>NW_015536468.1:708206-712304 GCF_001515605.1 Sinocyclocheilus anshuiensis | reverse complement strand
TGTGTGTGTGTGTGTGTGTGTGTGTGTGTGTGTGTGTGTGTGTGTGTGTGTGTGTGTGTGTGTGTGTTTGAGTGAAAGAAAAAGCAAGCGAGGTTCTTGAGAAGACCTGCTTTAATGGGGGTATCAATAATTCAAGCACTGCGTGTCTCAGCACTCTGATACTGCTGAACGTGGTTTAAAGCTGCCTGCTTCGCCTGCCCTACTCTTCAAAGAGGACATTTCCCAAAACCTCAGATGCTCCAAATGAAGGCACTGCCAATTCTTCACCATCAGGACGTGTTAGATGCCCCCTTTCATCCTGCACACCTCTTCTGTCTCAAAGATCCATTTCCTCTGGGCTCGAGGCGAGGAACTGCACACATTAGCGCAGATATTGATTGCTCTCTGCCGTCTGTGATGTTTTGTGTGTCAGTGTCCTCTGGTCTGCTTCTGTTTTTGTCTCTTTGAACATATTGAACATGTCGTCATGTGTAAATCATCTTATTTGTGTTTCTTTGTGTGATTCTGCTCCCACAGCGACTGCGATGTTCATGGGCCCGTCTCAGATGCAGTTCCCTGCGCAGCCACAGGGGAACTTCCAGGCCTTCCCCGGGATGGGAGGAGCCATGCCCCCCACTACCATGATGGGGGCCGTCATGGGACAGGGTGGTGCTATGATGGGCCAGAATACAGGCATGATGGTTGGCATGACTATGCCTAACGGTTTCATGGGAAACGCACAGCCAGGAGTGATGGGCTTGGCCCCAGGCATGATGGGACCTCAGGGCATGGTGCCCCCTCAAAACATGTATGCCATGCAGCCAGGTCAACAAGGACAGTGGAATATGGCACAGGTATGTTATATTTGGATTTGTGACTTGTAATGGTGCTGTAACCAATTTGCCACATAAAATATTCCTTTAGTCACTGAAATAAGTCTCTTATGAAATCACACACCTCTCTGTGACAGCTCTAGGCCTGTGAACGATATAAAGTGCACTTTAAAAACATCCTATGCTGTTTTAAGTCTATGCAATAAGTGTTTTGGTATATTTTGTTTGCTGAAATGCCTTTGAAGAGTGGGATTTTGGAGTTATTACATTACATTATATTATATTATACTATATACTATACTATACTATATTATATTATATTGTAATTTTATGTTAAATGTAAATGTTAGATTTACCTTTTTAATTAAACCTTCATATTTGTATCTAAATGTATGAATATTATTGATTATTAATTAATATAAATAAATATTCTATTATCATAGACATGATAATATATTAATATATCATTACATTAAATGTTTAGGGTCATTAAGACTTTTTTTTTTAAAGAGATTACTTTTAAGCCCCGTTCACACCAAGAATGATAACTCTAAAGATAACTATAAAGATAAAGATATTGGCCACAACAGCGGATGATATCATCTGTTTATTCTTTATCGTTATAGCTGTGGTTAAGACTCTGCTATTCTTTCAAATTGAGAATGATTTTTAGAACTATATCTTTATCGTTATCTTTATAGTTATCATCCTTGGGGTGAACGGGCCTTTATTCAACAAAGAGGGCATTAAATCGGTCAAAAATTACAGTAAAGACATTTGTAATGTTAAAAAAAGATTTCTATTTTCATTAAATTGTTGTTCTTTTTATTCAAAGAAGAATATATATATATATATATATATATATATATATATATATGTATAAAGAAATCTTACTGACCCCAAATTTTTGAATGGTCGTGTATATTCTTAATAAATTTAGCAGTAAATAGGAAGTGCAGAAATATAAAATAGAAATTTTATATAGAAATATAAAATTACCTTTATATTGTATTATAAAGACAGGGCGATCAGGATGAATTAAATCTAAGATTATACTGTGCTGTAGTGATATTTACCTTATGAAAAAGTCCTTATGAAACTAGGGTAAAGATATTGTATTTTTATGTTGGATTGGTAAATCGGTCCACTAGTAAGCTCTTAGAATGCAGATACCACCTAAACTAATCAACCATCTAGAGTCGATCACATTGGGTAAACTGGAGTGTACGGCCTAAATAAGTGTTAGGTACATTGCAAGAAGGATCGAGTCTGTAAATTCTGACAGCTACAAGAACCCATTGTGGAGCAAGCAATCAGGGAGCTGGCAAATGAATGATTAATGTAATAATATCATGGCATAAATTATGTTGCAGGTGGAAAAAAGTGAACCTGAACAAATGTCCTAATTACTTACTGTTGATGATGGTACACTTAAGTCACAAACCAGAGGTCAAGAGCTGCAGGTTAGGTTCATAATGTTCCTCTAGGGAATGTATTTTTAACCAACCCTCCAGAATCTGCCATGAGTCAGAGATATAAAAGTAGACGTTCATCATCGGTGCAGCGTGCTGGCTGCAGTGGATCAGCATCGGCTTTTTATAGAGAGAACATCTATATCTGAAGCTATTACCATTCATCGTATACGATTCCAACAATGCATCTCCTGGTATCCACAAAGCTTTCCTTTTATTCAGATCAGATCTTTTCAAAACCATTTCGGTGGAAAGCGAGCTGTCACTTAAGGTCTCTCTCTGTCACTCTCAGCCTATAATCAGAGATTCATAATAAGGGTTTTTAAAATCCTCATCTAATCTGCTGTCACCTCCCATCTGCATGTGGCTCATTAAAGATGAGTGCTCAGTGACTCCGACCTCTCAACTTCTATCATCTCCCTGCCTCGCCCGTGACCCCCTGCGTATGAGGCTCAGAGCAGAGGGAGTCTGAGATTTCGGCCTCCGGGAGGTTAATTACACATCATAAATCAATACAGCATGCTTTACACTCAGACGGCCTTAATTAAAATCCCTCCCCACAATGCGAGCGTGTGCGCACGTCCTGAGTTATAGGCCTTCAGCAGAACATTTGTATTTTGAGAGACCGGCTGAGGAAAGAAATGCGTTTGCTTAATGGTTTTCAGGAGTGAGAGTAATTTTGCTGCGCGGTTCCTGGGAGGAGTGTTGTTTTTTTTCCGAGATGAATCTGACTTGAGATGTTTTTCTTCGTTACCCACCACATAGCGTCTCCCTATTTTCAGAAGGAGGACCAAGGAGAGCCAGTGCGCAGGGAGAAGAAGATATTAGTGTTTGATATTCACTCCTCTGAATAGCTGAGTACTGTTCTTGGAGTATTTACAAACACACACACTCTCCCGGCACACTTATTTCTCCATGCGTAGGCAGTATTGTGTAGAGGAGGAAGCAGGTGTAATTACGAGATTGGCCAAATTTGTCCTGCTGTGCATTTGAGCACAGAAATGAAGTCAAGGTCCACAGCGGATCCTCCTGAGGATTTTAGATGGCAATTTTTTTACATTTTTCCCTCTGACTGTCTCACTCTAGTCACTTCATGGCCTAAAGCAGTTTAGTCACCTTGTGAGACATCAGAGCACTCCAGGAGTTCACGGTGATGGATAACCTCCCTCACTGCCTCAGGATGGGGTTTAGTGCTTTGGAATTATAGAAGGCCAATGATATGTGCCTGGATTGTGTATGTTGTAGTTTGCATTTCAGGATTGTATGGGAAAAGGCAAGTGCTACTCCTTCTTTATATTTAAATTGGCCGTTTTTCTTTTCTTTTGTAGCATATCAATATTTATTCCCATCAGTCCACTTATATACACTACCGGTCAAAAGTTTGGGATCAGTAAGACTTGTAATGTTTTTTAAAGAAATCTCTTATGCTCATCAAGGCTGCATTTATTTGATCAAAAATACAGAAAAAAAACTGTAATCTTGCAAAATGTTATTACAATATAAAATAATGTTTTCTATATTAATATCCTTAAAAATATAATTTATTTCTGTGATGCAAAGCTGAATTTCCATCAGCCGTTACTCCAGTATAAAGTGTCACATGATTCTTAAGAAATCTAATATGCAGATTTATTATTAGAATTATCAATGTTGTGCTGCCAAATATTTTTTTGGAAACTGCGATACTTTTTTCAGGATTCTTTGATGAATAAAAAGTTAAAAAGAACAGCATTTATTCAAAATATTAATCTTTTCTAACAATATAAATTTTGCTATCAGTTCGTAACAATTTAACACATCCTTGCTGAATAAAA
>NW_015536468.1:697385-707684 GCF_001515605.1 Sinocyclocheilus anshuiensis | reverse complement strand
TGTTAAGTATTATCCACATACAACAATTATACATTGTTCAAAAGTTTGGGTTTGGAAACTAATACTGATCATGCATTAAACTGATCAAAAGTGACAGAAAAGGCATTTATACTTTTTATACGAAAGATTTCTATTTGAAATAAATGCTGTTCTTTAGAACTTTCTATTCATCAAAGAATCCTGAAAAAAAAAAATTCTTAGTTTCCGCAAAAAAATGTTGTTTTCAACACTGATAATGATAAATGTTTTGTTGAGCAGCAAATCGGCATATCAGAGTAATTTCTGAAGGATCATGCAACACTGAAGGCTGGAGTAATGATGCTGAAAATTCAGCGCTGCATCACAGGAATAAATTAGATTTTAATGTATATTAAAACATTATTTTACATCATAATAATATTTCACAATATTACATTTTTCCCTGTATTTTTGATCAAATAAATGCAGCCTTGATGAGCAGAAGAAAATCCTGTAAAAAACATTAAAAATCATTCTGATCTCAAACTTCTGAACGGTAGTGTATTTATTGAAAACTCCCAAAAACATTTCTATGCTCATTAGGGCTGCATTTATTTGATCAAAAATATAGTAAAAACATCATATTCAAACATATCTGTTTTAATGTAATGTAATTTAAAATGTAACTTATTCCTGTTTTGGCAAAGCTGAATTTCCATCAGTCATTGCTCCAGTTTTCAGTGTCACATTATCCTTCAGAAATCATTCTAACATGCTGATGTGGTGCTCAAGAAACACTTATTATTATTATTATTATTATTATTATTATTATTATTATCAACAGTTGTGGTAAATAATATTTTGTGGAAATGATGTTTTGTTTTTTTCAGGATTCTTTGAACAGAAAGTTCAAAAGAACAGCATTTATTTGAAATAGCAATCTTTTGTAACATCAAATGTCTTTACTATCACTTTTAAACAATTTAATGCATTGTTACTGAACGAAAGTATAAATTTTTTAATAATTCCCACATTTTGGAATGGTTGTGTAGTTAGTCTAAATGTAGTTAGTCTCTCATGACAATTTTACACATTTTTTAAGCAAGCAGTGTTGTATAAAGTGTTTTATATGTAAATGAGCTCTTTTATGATTGGCTAGCCTCTGCAGACTGGCACACTTCACTGTTTCACTCATCAGATCAGACTGAGCTGCTGAATAGTGAATAAGCAGTTATGTAAACGTTAACATAACCTTGTTATAAACATTATGTAAACACCAACCACCTAGTCAATTAGTGAGGTCTGCTTTGTTTTAGCTGTTGTTGGTTTTTTTTTTTCTTAAAAGTGGTGCTTCACAGGGAATGAATTTAGAGACTGAACGCAACTTCTCTGAGAGGTTTTTAGCATGCTGGCAGCTGACAGTAGTTTAGTGTGCTGTTAGACTGTCAGCATGGTTTAAGTCACCTCTCTACATTCATCCCCTCTAAAACACCAGCACTACCGCCAGCAGAGCGCCGCTTGTGTCACAGATCCACCGCATTCAACAACATATTTCAAGACGATTAATGTCAGACTTGTTGAACGGAGGATGTGCTGTGAACTGCGAAGCTTCTTTGTGAAGAGATTCGTTTTGTGTAATAAAGGATTGTAATAATTTTAGCCTCAGACAACCCACCGAATGGTCGATTATGTAGTTTTGTACTTCCATTGTCAACATAGTACATCAAACTCTTATTTCAAAGATAGAAAAATCCCGTCTTCCATTACATATCCCTTTTGACAGCTGGATAAAGATTGCACAAACTTTAGTTCCCAGAATTCAAGTTAATAATGAAAAATAAGGGGGCTGCTTATTTGAAACCATTAGTTTTTCTCTTTCTGCTGGCTATGAGCTGTAGAGACAGCGGTATAAATCAGACAGACGTGTCTGATGGGCTGCCCCACAGCCAGTGTACCCCACAGGACCCTCTCCTCTACGCCGCTCTGCTCTCAGGAAGAATACTGGTGGAAGTCAAGGGAAAAGAGTACAGGTATAGAAAATGAAATAAGAGGGGTGATGAGTTTAAAGATCAGAGGACAGCTTAGTAACCTGAAAAAAAGAAAAGAGGAAAAGGGAACATTGGAGGGAAAAGCCATCCACAGGTGAAATGACTGGTCAGATCTCTGGTCTGGTTGTGTGAAAACATGCTACTGTAGAAACTCCACAAAAGCAAATATATTTCTCTTTTAATACCAAAGCTCTGTTCCAAAACCTAGCAACCTTCATAGACAGCATCCCGTGACTAGTTTGAAGCCCTCTACATATAATTATTATTATTTATGTATATTAATTAAATAGATACATTTGATTTCTGAAGGGTGAAGTGACACTGAAGACAGGAGTAATGGCTGCTGAAAGTTCAGCTTTGTCATCATAGAAATAAATGACATTTTAAAATACATTAAAATAGAAAATAGTTATATTAAATTGTAATGATATTTCACAATATTGTTGTTTTCACTGTATTTTTCATCAAATGAATGTGGGCTTAAAATACTTTTCAAAAACCGACACCTTACTGACCCCAAACATTTGAATGGCAGTGTATATAATATTATATATAATTATTTCAATAAATGTTTAATTACATTTTTATTTTAAAAAAATTTAATCAGAAAAATTTTTTAATGAAATATCTATGATCATATTTAAGAATATTATTTCTCTCCCCTTAATGCATTCCACATGTGATGCTGGCTTAGAATTGAGCCAAACTGGGGTATTTTAGGAGACGGTACGTTTCGTAAAAACCTTTTCTGTTGGTGGAGTGCCCATGCTGCCTTTATGCTTTCTCTGTAGGTTTTGGACCATAGCTAATTATGCTAGCAAGTCTTGTGTGTGTAGATGTTTCACACTTCTCTCTCTCCCCATTGTCTTTTTCAGATTAACCAACAGATGTCTGGAATGAACCTGAACGCTTCTGGTGCTCCAGTGGCATTTGGGCCACCTGGTGCCCCCATGGGCGGCTGGGTGGCACCCCCCTCCGGTCAGACGGCTATCATATTTGTGACTACCTCCTCCTTTTCCTATCTTCTGTAGCCCGATGTCCCAGAACCCTGTAGCAGATATTGTATAGACCCATGTAATGTATGTAATCATGAGATAGACGATCCCCTCGCCCCCTCTCTCCGGTCTCTCACCCCACTGCATCTGTGTAGCTCCATGACAAACTCCATCTTTACTGTGATGTTTTAATGTGTGCGTTACAGAGAAGCACAGTGAGTGAAAGACGCTTCTGGTGCTCCAGTGGCATTTGGGCCACCTGGTGCCCCCATGGGCGGCTGGGTGGCACCCCCCTCCGGTCAGACCCTCAGCACCCAGCTCTGGAAGTAAATGAATGAGGGAAGATGGGGGACAAGGGGCACCACATCCCTCCATCTCTCCTCTCCTCCTCCACCACCACTTGCACCCAGAGTTTTATTCATGTACTGTAATTTTTTCCCCCTTTCTCTTTCCAACCATTACTACTCTGGAGAGCATCGATTCAACCTGCCCTGTGTATTGATCAAGTGAGCGAGAGTATGAAGTGTAAGAGACTGGCAGCTTTGACCGTCTTATTTGCAATTATTTTTTTCTTATATATATATGAGATAGACGATCCCCTCGCCCCCTCTCTCCGGTCTCTCACCCCACTGCATCTGTGTAGCTCCATGACAAACTCCATCTTTACTGTGATGTTTTAATGTGTGCGTTAACAGAGAAGAGTGAAAAGTGAAAGACAAATAAACCTGGACGACTGTACAGCTGTGACGGCTAACGGGAAAAAAAAAGGGGGGGGGAGGGGGGTTGTGGGTCAATAGAAAGGGGCTCGGGGAAGGAATTATCGTTCTAGCCAGCTAGTTTTGAAAAGTAAGGACAAAAGCATGCAGTCAAACACGTCAGTCTCGCCGCTGTAGCAGAGCTTCTATCCTCTCAGACAGGTCTCTCTGCTGTGCAATAATATAAAGATCCCCACCGTGTCATCCAGGTTTATTTCTATAATGTGTTTACATTTTCTGGTGCCTAGTACAGAGACAGAATATTGTTATTTCCGTGCATTAAACAGTGAATAGCCATGAACTATTGTGTGATCATTTTGTCTAAAGACGCATTTATTGTAAAGTTATCTTTTCGTTTTTTCCCCTTTTTTTTTGCTTTTAAAGAGGGTCGTTTGGAATAAAGACAGTTGTAATCCAAAAGTTCTGTCCTTGTAGTGGTGTCTCACACTTTAGACGGTATTTCCAGGGTTTTTCCATCCACTATTCCTTTTATTTTCGTGGACGGGTCGATTCTCTTCAGCACCGCTCAACCTCTTTGTACATTATTCAAGCAGCTGGTCCTTTTCCTCCGTTCACAGACATTGATCTGATTCTCCGAGTGTCCAGAGTCTGAAAATGGTAGTTGACTACCGCATTGGGAATAAGATCAAGTTTTCAGGTACAGTTGCCATTTGAAAAACCCCTTATCCATGGTTTCTACTCTACCACGTTACAGGTAATCCAGTGTGACGCCACAGTGAGAAGCCCCAGAAGATACATTGCGTGTCAGTAGAGAATCCCAAGACAGCTTGGCATGTCTTTTCCACCAGAGCAGGTATCCTAAAGTTCAAAGGTGGCCATCGATTTGGAAAGTGCTGATGATGGCTGGCCTTCATCCAGTGTTATATGACAGTCTTAGTGCAGTGTTGCTCGCTAGACCTCTATATAGACAGAGTCCTGTTGCCGTTTTGTTTCATTACCCAGGTTGACCTTCTCAGTGCGGGTATGCCAGACCAGGACCTGAAAGAAACCATTTGAAATCAGGTATTTTAGAATACAGGAACCAAGCACATATTAAGCACATGTATATTGTATGTACCAAGGCAGTTTACCTTCATTACTATAAATGGGACTGCCCATGAAACACTTTACCAACCTCAAATAAATGCTTTTTAATGCTATTTGAGCCAAAGAAACAACATAAATGGGTTCAGTTCATGTCATTTAAAAGTGCATTTGACAAGCCGTTTGTAAGATTTCTTTATTTCCCCATTCAAGTAAGATTAGTATTGGTCTTGAATCCCTGAAAGAGCTTTCTGGAAGGGTTGCAAATATGGCCACCAAATGACTTTCCTTGACAGGGATTTTGAAAGAAATGACACGTACATGGGTACATCATAACAGAAAATGAGGTCATTGCGTGATCTCTCAGCAGAGATGTTTTAGGCTGTTGGTGCGTGAAGGTTGCTGGAATGGGATCTCTCGGACTGGTTACATGTCTTAATTATATCAGATAGAGGCTGTGCAGGGAACGAGCACAGTTACATTGCCGCACCCAGGTGTGACGCATCATTTCCTGAACACATGGAACTGCAGATTGGCTTGTTTTGTAAAACAAGGCTAATTTAGCAGAACCATAAGAGATAATTAAGGTGCACTGTGGAGCGGCAACCCAGAAAGTAACCAAAGTGTCCTGTGACTTGATAACAAGATGTATCCCTCTGGTAGATCCCGTAATACTTTTTATGAAGGTGTCTGACACTTTACTTTGCTGTCTACTAACCCCGTTGTTCCCTTGATAAATATTCTAGGGGTGGGCGATATACCTGAACACACAATTAACTGGTAGAGCCTTTGGACTATCATCTCTATTGCGGTTACACGCTCATGTGACATTGCTCTGCTACGTGGTCACAAAAACATCGTTTGCACCCATTTTCAAGCATTGTGGTTTAAAAACAAGTCATTTTAAGCCGTTGAAATGCAGTCAGCAGTGAATATGTGTGTGCTGTCTGAGAGACTGTTTCTGAGCGCTGTCAGAGAGGCACGTGAAGATGGTGCTCTTAGAGCATGGGAGTATTGAACAGAGTTATTTTTGCCGCTTTATAGGCTTTGAAAGGATAAATACACACATTTGTATGTCAAAATGCCCGTCTTTGCAAGTATCCTCATAAACACAGTAATTTAGTTCTTAAGTGAAAGCAAACAGCTGAGAAAGAAAGCACATGTGTAGCAGTATATTGGATCCGGGCAGCTCTTAAAGTGACAGCAGTCTAATATTCCTGCTCTCTGTCATTCACGTTAAACAAACAACAACAAAAAAGACAATCTCTCACTGCTCTTGACTAAATGACTTTTGTAACTTTAATAAGAAGAAATGTATATTTAATTTACACAGTGAAGAATATGCAGTGTTTTATTCATTTGATTACTTTATAATGTATGTAGCATTTCTTATTTATTTGTTCTACTGTAGTGTTTTGTCCTATTGCTTGTAATTAGTTTCTTCTTATTTAATCACTAACTGTTGTCTTCAGTGAGCTTACGTTTTTTTTTTTTTTTTTTTAATTTAGGCTAGTAGCTATTAGTTTTTTATGATATTGACACTGGTGACAAGAATTATGAAATTTCTATGGTATCAAAACTTTTGATATAAGTCTGAAGGTCTGAGATTGACTAAATTGAGAACTTCCTGAACTGAATTGTAATTGGTTTGTGGGTGGTTAAACTTCATTAGTTGTGTTTGTGTGCGGCTGTCGAATACATTTGCCGCCCACAGTGATGTCTAATTTTTATAGGAAGAAAGTAATAATACATGAAGAATTAAACTTGTGCGCTTCTGCTTTCATATGTAATAAATCCTTTCATTTTTAATGTCGATAATGTAATGGCTACAAATCAGTGCGCAAAGGTTGAAAGCAGTGATATAACAGCATTGTGGAGGTGTGAAACCAGCAGTCCCCATGGGCTCTAGTAATTGTAAATGAGTTTCAAGAAAAAGTTATTAATATTTAAACCCTTCATACTTTTTGGACTAATCTTGGAGCAGTCTTAGTCTTTGCATGTGCATCTATTAGAATATTGTAAGACAAGTGTGCTGGAGATGTCATTATTGCAATGTGTGTCGTACTCTTGTTAAATACTCGGATAGACAGATTTCAATTTGTACAGAGTGAAACCCCACTTCGAGCGATCCAGGAATAAGAGAAGGCACTCTGTCCTTCTGCTCCTCTAGATCCTATCTCCCCTCTTCAATACCTTGTTTTGGCTTCTAAAAATAGAAATAGAAAATTTGACCATTTTAGCTTCAGTAATATCAAGTAATGTGTCATTTACAAGGCATTAACATTTTCATGGTTTAGACTCATTGATATTAGTTAAGGCATTCGGTACACTACCATTCAAAACTTTGGAGTCAGTAAGGTTTTTCTCTTCTTTTTTTTTTCTCTCTCTCTCTCTTTTTTTGCTCATATTCATTTATTCAGCAAGAACACATTAAACTGATCAAAAATGAGAGTAAAGACGTATAATTATTACACAAGATTTCAAAATGAACTTTCTAGTCATCAAATAATCATGAAAAAAATGAAATTTGAATAATATGAAGATGAAATTTCAACAAATATATTAAGCAACACAACTGTTTTCATTGGTAATAAAAAAAAATTTTGAGCAGAAAATCGGCATATTAGAATGATTTCTGAAGGATCATGTGACACTGAATACGAGTAATGGCTGCTAAAAATTCAGCTTCACCATCAAAAAAATTACATTTAAAAATGTTGAAATAGAAGAGTTATTTTAAATTATAATAATATTTGACAATATTACTGTTTTTATGGATTTTTGATCAAATAAATGCAGTCTTGGTAAGAATAAAATATTTCTGTCAAAAATATAAAAAAATCCTCCCAAACTTTTGTATGGTAGCGTATGAGCTAACAATTAACAATTTTTCTATTCTCTTTCTATTTATTCATTCTATGTAATTCATATCAATTCATAACATGATTAAAAATGCATTAGTGTATGTAGAAATTAATATTAACAAAGGTTATTAAATGCTTTTAAAGTATTGTTCATTGTTAATGTTAGCTATTGCATTAAGTGTTAAGTGTTACCAATAAACACACCTTAAAGTGATTTTCTACAAATAGGATAGAATCTTGCATGACATCAAAACTAATTGTTATAGCCTATAATTTTTCAAGTATTTTAGCTCTTAATAAAGGTGTATTACTCTTAGTTCCATTGCGAAAAAATATGAAAAATGTCTTGATTCCATTTGGGCTGTCCCGTATGAAACGATTTTCTCAAACAATGTTTGTGTTGAAGATTTTTCCGAGGGTTTCTTTTGAATCTAAACAGGATGAGCATCTGAAGCCTTGAGAGAGAATAATAATTTGAGCAATTGTGTTGTGCAGAGTGAAGCATGCTGGCAGGATCTGGTCTGCAGGAGCACGATTGAGATTGACATTAATAAATAAGAGAGTCTATGCACTGACTTCTGTAAATAAGCCTGTGAATCTCTCTCACACACCATCTTCACCTCTCCATCTATATGGCATGTTTGCCATCCCTCTGCCAATCGCAAACACATTCCCTTTGCCCTCTTCTTCTTCCTCGCTCCCTCTGTCCCTTTCCTCCTTGTCACATCAGTTCAGTCTGATTACTCGCATAAGATGACCCACCCAAGCCTCCCTGTGCTTCATTTGAAGTGCATGCTGGGAGTTAGCCATATCTCCCTGCCTGCAGGCTTAGTCACAGTCATCAGCTGGGACCCTCAAGAACGCTTCTACAAATGTGACCTTTCCGAAAGACATCCCTGGCAGTGCTCCACTTTGGACAGACGCCCGCTAACGCCCATCACGAAGACCCGTAACTGTTGGCACAAGCACTTCCTTTTGTTTACTTCCATAATGCCATCCTCATATAATTGGACTGCAGCCACAAATGTAAGTATATTAAACTCCCACTTTGTCCGAGTAGCGACTCGCACTTCTTCGTAACTGTCAGTGGCCTTTCTACTCTGTTTACGGGTGCGATATCTACACGCTTCCATTGCATTGTACCACAGGAACAAACCTGCACTCTCCGCTCTCTGTTTACAATGCGCACATTATGCTGTGTCTGACAAAATGACGCATAGCTGATTGGCTGACGTTGGAAACATGTCCTGCTCTTGCTGGTGTTGGTGATTAGTGGAATTGTCAGCCCTGCTAATAGTCACTATTAATATCCCAGTGTGGCTACCATTAGGGTAATTGGGTGATAATGATGATGGTAGGAGCCGTGACGTGCGGTACGGGGAGGAAGAGAGCATTTTGACACGTGTAAGGTCAGCTTGAGGTGAGCTTGAGATTTCGGCTCCTGAGATAATGGGCCACGGATGAATGCAGGAGCTTTTAGAATCAGACCGAGTCAAATACATAGGAACGTGATCTTCATTTTCAAGAGCTCCTTGACAGTGCTATTCACTATTGTCACTGCTAGAAGAATAGACCTCCATATGAAGTTAGGTTTTCAAATTGGTACCAAAAAGATAGGGTTGAGTCATAATGTCTAAACCAGGGGTGTCCAAACTACGGCCCGCGGGCCAAATGCGGCCCGTTGATGAATGTTAAGCGGCCCGCAGCTGTCTTAATAGTCTATATTATATATGGCCCGCCAAGCATAATTTACAAAATAGGCCTATGCAGTTTCAAAATGTCAACACACGATGGCAGCACTAACTTTGAGACCAGATGTAGCAGTAAAACGCGAGTGATATCAATTTGATAACTCATATGTGCTCTCATTTCTTTAGCGCACGCGAATTCCTAAACGCATCAAAAGCGGAAGGGCGCGACTCGTTTGAACCGCGCTGCACGGACCGTTTTTAGCTCTGCCTAAAGACAGCGCAGCACGAGCTCAGAACAAATGCGTTTACTCGCTGACTGATCTCGATCACGAGACCACTAAACAGCGCTGTGAGAAGCGTTTGAGTTTGCAGCAGAGGTTTCCGTACAAACCAACCACAGATGTCAAAGGCAGATGAAACAGCGCTGACATTCTCAACAACACTAACGCGGAAAATAGGAAAAACATTGTGCGACAACAATGCAGTAAGAATACTTTTCAATCCACAAATCACCAACATTTTGATTTACTGTAGTAACCGTAACTGTGGTATTGTGGCAGAAATGTTGCATATTTATACAGAATCTTCTTATATAATTAATGTAGACATATAGGCAGAGGCGGACAAAGTACTCAACTCCATTACTTGAGTGAAAGTACAGATACTGCTTGTCAAATATTACTCCATTACAAGTAAAAGTTGTAAAGACAGATTTTTACTTAAGTAAAAGTACAGAAGTACTTGCTTTTGAAAGTACTTAAGTACCAAAAGTAAATTTCCTTTTTTATGTCAATGCACTGTTTTATTGTTGTACGTAGTACTTGCAATACCTCTGAAGCAACTTACAATACATTACACCTACTAGCTTGTAGTATCTTTGGAATAAAGAGCTTTTAGAATGTTAAAAACCTATGGGAAAAAAAAATTAACACCCCTACCCACCC
>NW_015536468.1:632462-694676 GCF_001515605.1 Sinocyclocheilus anshuiensis | reverse complement strand
ATAGAAATGTAGTGGAGTGAAAAGTACAATATTTGTCTTTCAAATGTAGTGAAGTTAAAGTCATAAGTTCCCAGAAAAAATAATACTCAAGTAAAGTACAGATACTTAAAAAGTGTACTTAAGTACAATACTCAAGTAAATGTACTTAGTTACTATCTGCCTCTGCATATAGGCCAATTTAATGTAATGTAAGGGAGTTATGAAATATAGGCCAAATTACAGACATTTTTGATGCAGTTTGTGCTTTCATGTGTTAATAGATTAAATACCATAAAGCCATTCTATGTTATAATTATTAAAGCTTTAAAAACAAGATATTTGCAGATTTTTGTCCTCAACAAAACACAAGCTACTGCTACTGTCAACTCAACATCACACATACACGCACGCATACATACATACATACATACATACATATATATATATATATATATAATATAGATAGAAGCATCCGGCCCCCCAGTGTTTCCACATCGTCGAATCTGGCCCCCTTTAGGAAAAGTTTGGACACCCCTGGTCTAAACTAATGACTCGGACTCAAGAAAGACTAGGAACAAATGAAGGAACATCAGAAAGTGGATGTTTTTGTAGCGTTCATGATAATCAGTGTGAAGGATGCAAATGCAGGTTGCTCTACTGACCTGGGTACAGTTCTTGGCCTTTGGCTCCAAGTCCTCCACCTTAGTGATCTGTTTGAGGAAATCAGACTCTTGCATCCCTGGTTTGGCTCCTCTTCTCTTGAACAGGGCACGTGGGTTTGACAGGATCACCTGCAGGTTCACTGCAAAGCCTGCCAATGATGAAATCAAGTTTTGCAAGCAAGTATAACTCAAATTTCAATTTGAATTTATTTATTTTATTTAATTACTTTTTCCTCTTTGCTGCTTTTGTTGTCACAGCTCATGATAGTCGATAGTGGAGAGTTTGGAAAGAAGTGCGTGCCTAAGAGCCTTGATTGCAGATTACAAATCACACACTTCTAGGGGTTGAGCAACTGCCATTGAGTTGAATGGGAATGCTAACAGATAGCTTTCTCCTTGTATTATAGACTTCGTTTGCAAGTGAGAAAGTCTGGGTTTGGAACAAGTTCCACCAAATATATATCAGAAAGCTCACACTGGTACAGACCTGAAATTGTTTATTGCAAATTTATCTAAAACTAATTATAGTGCCGATAATCTCCTTATATATTCAAGCACACTCTCTCATTTACTCTGTATTAACTATACACAAATACACAGCTCTTCAGCGCGCTCTTGACCTTATGTATTTCTCGTGGGAGCAGGTTGAACCGCCCCACTGTTGCATGTAGGTCAGGGTAAGTTTTTCACCCCCTCGTTTCCATTACTCTTGATGACACCTTCTCAGCCACAAAACAGGAGAAGGACTTTTCAAATTTGACTATAGGGAATATCACCCTCTGTTGTGGGCTTTTTATCCTGGGCACAGGCTGTTTTCTAGGACGCCTGCATTCCAGCTAAAACCACTTGGGCTTCCCTCAAATCCACAGAGGCGAGCTCACGACAGCAATGCAATGTTCATCTAAGCCCTGGCTAAGTGTGTCCTTGTGTAGTTACAAGGTTTCTCTCCCTCAGATCGACATGCATACTGTCAAGCTTTATTAATAGTTGAAGGCCAGCCAACTCCTTTCTTTTGATCTTTTTTTCGTTTTTTAATGACTGTATTGCCTTTTGATGTCCCTGTTGGAGTATTGAGGGAATGATGTAAGAACCTATGCTCAGAGATCCAGGGACAGCTGAAGAGCCGGACATGTTTCTGCTGTTGCACCAACAGCACTTCAGGGACCGGCTAGATCCGCCGCTGAGTTAAATGTATAAACAGTGTGGTAAACACACTGAATGTTCACATCCTGATTTTTAAACCAACTCTAAGACTTTATGACCAGGGTAGGGTTGCACCGGCCTTTTGTAAGGTCTTTAAATAGGATCGCCTTCAAATTTGTAAACGTAAGTGGTGCTGTTTTTATGGTTCATAAAAACTTATTTTGCCTCACAGAACTGCCAATAGTAATGACATTTCCAGGGAAATGCAATAAATAAATCATGAAATAATTTGTATATTTAAATAGGGAAATCATATTAATAGACCGTGTAAAATTAATAAAGGACAATAAGTAAATGCAAAAATACAACAGTCTGTAAAAGGCAAATGGCAAAATTGTACTTTTTTAGATTAGTTTTGTGTTAAGTGTCACTAACAACTCATTTACATAAAATTATGTCTAAAGGATTTAATTCTGTTAAGGTACAATATTAGCTCATTGTTGTATTTAATTAGTTTGTTGTTTTTTTACAATTGTAATTATGTTTATACAATTTTTTTTTCTATCCATCAAAGAATTCTAAAAATGTATCATGGTTTCCACAAAAATATTTTCAACATTATAATAGCGAAATAATAATAATAATAATAATAATTTCTTGAGCAGCAAATCAGCAAATTAGAATGATTTCTGAATGATCTTGTGACAATGAAGACTGGCGTAATGATGCTGAAAATCAGCTTTGCATCACAGGAATAAATTAGATTTTAAAATATATTCAAATACAAAACAGTTAAGTTTAGTTAAGTAACTAATATTGTGTAATAATATTCCACAAAATTACTGATTTTACTTTTGATCAAATAAATGCTGGGCTGGTAACTGTAAGAGACTTTAAAAAAAAAAAAAACTTACAACCCAAAACTTAAGGCTAGTGTAGATGTTTCAACTAATTTTAATGGTGCAGTTTTCACATATTTAGTAGTGTGCAGTGTTGCCAAGTCCACGGTTTTACTGCGAAATTGGGCTAATTTTAGACTGTTGCCAAGGGTTGTATATTAGTATGTGGGTTAAAGTGATCTACCCTCCTCGCCCCGGAATGCTATTTTGATGGCGAGGGAACCCCCCTCGGAAGCAATTTCAAAAGAGGGGAGCCCCGACATAGAGTAAAACCATGGGGAAAAAATGCAATTGGGCTAGTTTTGAATAGCAATTGGGCTGGTTTTGTTTTTCACAGACCTGGCAACCCTTGTGCAAATTTTAGCATAGTGCCCTCCACAACAATGAAGCTGTTGCAGTCGGTGCATTTTATTTATTTTAGAACCACTACAAAATATTTGTGAAATAAAATTCTGCAAGTTCATATTTACAGCAGAATATTTTACAAAAAGGTGTAAAGAATTATGGTCTTCGCTCACAAGACTATTATCTTTTAAGCATCCCTAAAGTTTGTACTAATATGGGCAAACGGGCATTTAGTTATGCTGCTCCATTTGATTGGAATTGACTACAAGATAAGTTATGCTTAAAAGAGTTGGTATCACTAAATGGTTTTAAATGTATTTTAAAGGATCTAATTGTAGAGTCACCTGATTGTAAATGTTTTGAGTGATTTGTGTATGTTTCTGTGTATGTAAACGAATGTATTTTGTTTTATGTGTAACTAAATGTGCTGCCTATCTTGGCCAGGACCCTCTTGTAAGTTGTCCCCCAGACTCCAAGGAAATGCAGTATGTGTATATACTATACAGTATATATACCGTATATATATATATTCTTCTTGTGACACAGATCGTGTAAAAGCTAGTGTGACTAATGCACGGCCTAATCACTGTGTACACTACAGATGCAGCTTTTTGTTTTCGTTTATTCTCATGCATAATCTTTTCAACCCTTCTCTGCCTAATGCGCAAAACGTCGCTATTGTGTGTTAAAAAGGTTTCCATGTTAAGACAAGCACTTGAGCTCCTCTTCAGGTGAGAGCAGTGCTTGAAAGCAATGAGAGAGGCGGTTCAGGACCTTTTCTCTGCTATTGTGTTTGCTCTCGAAAGAAGCCGTACAGCAGGAATACTAAATAACCTCATTGTTCTCAGCTTTTGTTCAGGGAGAAGTGTAGTAGAGCCGGCAGATTTATGAACCTTAAACAGCTCCTAGAACGTGTGTTTAGTCTACAGCAGCGATGTGAGGAAGTGTATACATTGTGTGAAGTGTTTGTGAAGGGAGATGTGCTTACTGTCAGGTAGGGCTTGACATTGAATACATTATCTCTGTTGACAATGATGATGATATTATGGGTGAGTGAACACGTGTGAAGAATACAAGCTATGGAAGAGGAGCAATAGTTGGAGTAATGGAGATCACATGAGGAAGAGATGATACCATCTCTTGTTATTAGAGTTTGATGAACAGCATAATATCCAGCGGCAGCACTGGAGTCTGGGGAATTAGGGATTGCTTCAACTACGCACTGCTATCTCTGACGTTGTATTCATTCCCTCGAGCTGCATATGAGCCCTGCCTCTCTCCAGTAGGATGTTTCCAACCTGTCAGCATCTTCTCACCCCTCCCTCTTTAATGCATTGCCTGAGAGCTCACGTTTGTGAAAAATGCACAGAGAAATTGCTGAATTTAGCTTCAGTAAAGCTTCTTTTCACCAATTATAGGAAGCAGAGAGCCCCGTCACCTCACTTCTACCTAAATTACAGGCAGGGTATCTGTTATCTTTCTCTACCTGTTATGCTTTGTAATAGTGTGTCATTTTTAGTTTTTTTTACTGTCACAATAAAAAATAAATTTTGTCATAGTAAACTATAAGTAAGCCATTTGAAAGCTGATTTTCCCAAAACGTGTAAACACAGATGCTTTTAACATCCCACTGTTTGGGAATCCCGACCAGCCTGACATGTCAACTTCCAAATTACGTTTAGTCGTTTAGCAGATGCTTTTATCCAAAGTGACTTACAAATGTGGAACATCACAAGCAATTTATCAGAAGAGCCAACAGTATTTGCAATACACAGTGCCAAGTGCCAGGAGTTATTATAGGAAGTGCCTTTGTTTATGGTTGCGTTTTAGTTAAGTGCTCGTGGAAGAAGTGTGTCTTCAGCTATTTCTTGAAGGTTCTGATGGTCTCAGCAGATCGGGTGGAGGTTGGCAGCTCATTCCACCAGAGAAGAACAGAGAGGGTGAAGTATCTGGAAAGCCATTTAGGGTATGTTCAGCAGCGATTGTACTAGAATCAGAAAGGTTTTTCCTTTGCGTTTTGAGAAGTTTATCGTACAGGCGACAACATTGGCAAAACAATCACACGGATCAGAGAAAATGACTAAAATGCTGTATTATGCATGCTAGGTGAGTAGTTGGCGATGTTACTTTGTAAAGAGACAGTAGACGCCTGTGCACATACGCATTCAAGTTTGTACGTCACGCATAACTATAGAGTGATCACAAAATACAGATGCGCATGATGTTACTGTTTTCAAATTTGTATTTTTGTAGTTTACACAGAGATGGCAATGGTATAATTTTTAAAAACTTGCAATCATTTTTTCAAAAGTTTGTTTTCAGGCGCCCAAAATGCTGCTGTCATATTTAAAAAAAAAAAAAGTCAAAATGCATAAAAAGTTTTCTGTGTTAGTACCTTAGTACCTTGAGAAGAAAGGACCAGGTGCTGCACATTTACTCACAGCGAGGTATATGTACACTTATAGTATTTATTTATATTTTGAATTTCCTTTTATTTTATTTTCATATATATTACATGCTTTTGCCATTTTTATTACATTTTGTTTTTGAATATATATTTTTAGCTTAAATTTATTTTGTAGTTTTAGTAATTTGGCCACACTTTATTTTAAGGTCCAATTCTCACTATTAACAAACCATTAACTACAACTTTTGTCTCAATAAACTCCTAATTTGCTGCTTATTTATAGTTAGTAAGGTATTGGGCAGGATTAGGGATGTAGAATAAGGTTTTTTATTTTTATTTTTTTATTAAAGTTTTTCAGATAATATTTATATTTTATTTTATTTAGCCTTTAAATCAATTATTTAGTTTTTTATTTAATAGTGTTACTTTGCCTTAACATTAACAAAAGCCTGGTTCTCTGTGCCTTCCCTTCGTAAACACTGACATGCTCTAGCTAGTATCACTAGTGTTGTATAGGAGAAAAGCCTCTTCAGAAGACTCTCTAGTGCAGGGGTGGGCAAACTTGGCCCTTCCAGGCCACTTTCCTTCAGAGTTTAGCTCCAACCCTAATCAAACACACCTGAACCAGCTAATCATTGTCTTCAAGACTACTAGAAGGCTACAGGCAGGTGAGTTTTATCAGGGTTGGATCAAATCTCTGCAGGAAAGTGGCCTGGAAGGGACAAGTTTGCCCATCACTGCTCTAGTGTTTCACAGGTTTTTTTCCCTCAGCTTAGAGCGTTCCTTTTGCATGGTCTCTCTATATAGGAACCGCTTTGCTGCCTGCTTTGGGCCAATTTTATATGCCTGTTTGAAACGACTTCAGTGAGGGGCAGTCTGGAAAGTATCAACACGACCAAACTGCAAAGAAGTCCCATCTGCTTATCTGAGCAGGCAAGCTGCTCCTCACACAGCTGATGTTGTGATTATCGACAGCACATGGTATAACGTGGGCAGAATATCCTTCAGAACTCAGAGAAGATGGACAGAGATATGGATGGCGGAAGTTCAATACCTTAATAACATTAAATAAAATTGAGAGACCATGTGGTGAAACTTGAAGACATAATGCTCCAGCTAATGTTGTTCTGCTTCTCCAATACTTTTAAGACATTTACAGTAATGGTTC
Source organism: Sinocyclocheilus anshuiensis (assembly GCF_001515605.1). Lineage (NCBI taxonomy): Eukaryota > Metazoa > Chordata > Actinopteri > Cypriniformes > Cyprinidae > Sinocyclocheilus > Sinocyclocheilus anshuiensis. The sequence goes on along the minus strand of NW_015536468.1, from coordinate 688,073 downwards.
TGAACTTTACAAATGTCTTTATCAAGTCCGTTGATGGATGGTTAATTGGTCACAGTAGCTCCCCTGCAATGCCACGGGTCATGGGTTTGATTCCCAGGAGAATCGGCATACTGATAAAAATGTATATCTTGAATACACTGTAAATCGCTTTGGATAAAAGCATACGCCTAATGAATAAATGTAACTTAAATGAAAGCTTTCAGATGGGCAGGGTGTAAAAAAATTGGCAGTTTAGTGTTTAGCTTGAGGTTTTATGTGATTTGCACAAATTAGTCCTGGAATTCAAAACCAGCTGGATGACGGAAAGTGCCAGTCACCAGAAACCTGTTATTTAACCAGTGGAATCTATTGTCAAAGATTTTCTTTGTCACTCAAGGGAGTGAGCTAGATCATGTTCAGGGCCTATAAATATTTTAAATCTACAAATAGACATTTAGAGATATTTCCAAGAACTGGTCAAACAGCTTTTTTTTAAACGACTGCTTTATCTGTAATACTAAACCAGCTATAAAAACCCCATTAAGCCATGATGCATAGGATTTTTCATGTCTAAGGCATGGTTTGTTGTTGTTGTTTGTTTTAGTTGTATCATTTACAGTAAGCAGTTTCAGCACTGAATGTATTATAGGCAGAACATTTTGAGAAAATGCACTATAAACTGATTTATCAATACAACTTTTCCTAAAGCAACATAAAATAATGAACTGACAAGTGATGGTTTAGATTCTGTTCCATAGTTTTTAATGATACACTCTGATAACCATTTTATAGTTTTGGGCCATTTTTAAATAAAATACAGGGCAATAACCTGGAAATCACTTAATTGTCTGTAATTTTCTGTTATTTTGAGCTGCGGTTCTGTTACACAGCAGAAATGCCATTAGTGTGAACGCATGCTTTTGTGTCAACGTTTTATCCTGCACATAGTGTAAAACAGGCATAATTGTCATATATTCAAATATATGTGCCTTTTTTTCCTGGTCAGGCAACAATGGTGCAGCAAGATTTTTATACTCCATTATCTTTCAGTTTTTTTGTAATAATAATCAGTAAAAAGTGGTGTTTTAATGACCGTGCAGGTTGTTAAATGAGAAGTTCAAGAGATTTTAGTGGAGTCTTACCAGCCATGTCAATTGCAAACGGCCTGTCAGCCTTCCAACCAGTGTACCAGCCAACCACTTTCCCATTTTCCACCAAGGGCCGCTCGTATCTCCGGCCTCCAACGAGTCCCACTGGCCACACTGACACTCTCCTGGTTGACCGCATCTGAACAGCAGAAGGTAAATATGATACTATTACAAACCCAATCCACCAAAGTTATTATAGAGATCTGCAGAGTTTTGTTGTGGATCCTCCAGTCGGTTCTTTGGACCTTTATACTGCTAACCAAATGCAGTACTTAGTCTATTATTATTTTTCAAGGAACGAGCGTAGTACCAACACACACAGCATGGCTTATTATAAAATCCTGGCTCATTTTCAGTACAAATAAGTCCATCCACCTGCAGTCTGCTGGAGACGGCACATATCGCTCTTCAGTTTCATAAACACGATCACATCTGATTGAATCACCCGCCAACACTAAAACTGTCATTTCCAACAAGATACCATCTTCCTTGAGGAATTTTAAACATCCTACTGCTGAAAGAATCTTGTTTTCCCTTCATCCTTCATATATAATAAAAATAAAAACTATTTGTCACTGGGGAAATGAGCATTGCTGCAATTTCTTGAACAAATGGTCAGAGTTGAATATTTAATGGTTGCACTATTTATGTGAGTGCTGTACGCAGCTGGGTGACGTGTCTGTGGCTGGCGGCCGTAAGCAACGGACAAGCTTTGAAGCCCAAACTGCTGCCCCTTTAGCTGTATTTCTAATGTCTGTCTTCCTCCCTCTCTTCAAAGGCTCCATCTCCATAATGTTGCTCTTAAAGTCTAACACAGCTCAAAGGCAAAGTCAAAGAAATCTCCGTAGCAAAGAGGATGTCATCTGCAGGTGCCAAGCGTCCTTTTGCATTGAAGTTGACAACAAGGGCAACAGGCACAGCCATCAAATGCAGTGTCACATACACTGTTCTTTGAGCTGAGCTCTCAAGGTACAGGCGGCTATGGCTAGGCATCTGTATTTGGCAGTTTTTGTGACCCATGTGTTTTCCTGCAGGGACAGGGAATAAGAAAATCTGGCCCCATTTTGACAACACGGTGCAGAGAAATAAATTTGTAGTAGATAAGTGTGTTCGATATCTTTAGGGAGGTAAAATCACCTTCGATAACAAAGCTCTACATGCTGCCTGACAGTTCCAGAGAGGATTCAAACAATGCAACAACAAAATTGGATCTAGTAAGGAACTATATTTCTAAGGAAAGACAGGTTACAACTGAGAACAATAAATCTAATGCAGAATTTGATGATGGAGATGTGGCGTGGCACCGAAGACACAAGGCTGGGTAGGAGAATACATTGCAGAGAGTTTATTGTAACACGAAAATCAAAATATGACTTCATTATGACAATGTGCTGCCAATACATGCACAGCAGAAAATCACATTGTAACTCTTTTTTTAGTTAGTCTCCTCTGACTTGCTTTCCAGTAACAATATCTGAAAATGCTTGAAACAAATTTGTTTTCATAAATATTATCTTAAATATAAGTGCATACATACAAGTGTTTTACTGCACTGACATTAAACTGCAAACAAGTGAAAAACTGCCAATGCAGTAGGACAAAATGTTGAATCTATGAAAACAAGTCTCATTATCTTATATAGTGTGGCTTCTCAAGTAAACGTATTTTGTTTTCACATTTTTTAACTGTAAAACTAGGCAAAATACCCATTAGGAAAATGAGTTTTTCCAGTAAAGAGGTGTTAAAGGGTAAACTGATAATCTGAATTTTTGTCCTAACCGATTGCAACAAGCAACGCTACATTTCACTGGTCATTGGGATTTTATTTCAGTAGTGCTGCACATGCTGAAATCTCATTGGACTTGAAATGATAGTTCAGCCAATGAAAATTCTGTCATTTACTCACCCTATGTCATTCCAAACCTCTATGACCTTTATATTTTGATGAATGTTGGTAACCAAACGGTTTCAGTTCCTATTGACTTGCATTGTATGGACCAAAAATACAATGGAAGTTAATGGGACCCGAATTTGTTTGGTTGCCAACCCTAGTACTGATCTGGTAATTGCGTTCAGCAGAATACATACATACATACAGGTTTGGACTACAGTTGAGTAATTGACCCTTCGCAAAGACCCCCCCCCCCCCTTTTTTCTTTTTTCCCCCCCCCCCCCCTTTGTTACTGTTGCTATGTCCAACAAGCCATGCCACTCATGCCACACATCATGTTCTCACGCAGTGAAAAATAGCTGTTACATTGCGGAGCAAAGAGGACACTGACAGACAAGACAGAGCAGGTTACTTTAGATTTAAAGCAAAGAAACATTTTTGTCATTTTTAAAGAAATTCAAACAATAAATACCGTTTTGTGCCTCGTTATTGTGTCGTGACAGATCACTGTAGCGCCTCAGTTCAAGCGGCATGTGACGTGAACCGATCATCTCTTCCTCTTTACTAGTTATAACATGAAAGAAACATGAATGAGTATCAGAAAGTATCTTGTTTCAACCGCGGAAAGATGTCAATACACACCATTTTTCAAGTTCAAGTCCAACCCAATCATCTCTTCCTCGTTACTAGTTATAGCACAAAATAAACATGAATGAACATCAGAGGGTATTTTGTTTCAACCGCGGAAAGATGTCAATACACACCATTTTTCAAGTTCAAGTCCACCGACGTTAATCAACTTTCCAGTCTGGTGTGTTTGTCGGACAAAAATGGCAGATTCTGTGTTATGATTGGTCAGATCACCTGTCGATCAAACTCCATGCGAACGGTCAACTGATGACCACATTTTTTTTCCACTAGACACTTTTTTTTCCCACTAGAACTTGATTACTGTACTCAACTCCCTACTACACCTTAACAAAACTGTTGTTTCACTGTTGCTCTGTCACATATCTGTACTAGTTTGTGCTTTTCTAGCTAATTTTGAGACCTTGTATTGCAGTTCTATGTTACTGTCGCCTGAGGATGAATCACTCGAGCTGTAGCATTTCTCTTTGGGGAAAACAGTATGTGCTAAATGAATACATTTCCTATGTGTTATTAATATTTGTCATTATGAAACACTAGCTGTTGAGAAAGGCCAAATGACTCTCATTGTTGTGCTGTGTAATGTGTTTGTGTTGAGCAGAGCAGGGGTCATCAGCATACTGACACTGTGCTCTACCCCTCACGGGCTGTTCCATGTGTTCATCCTCATGTCCAACTGTGTTCTGGAGAAATGGAGAGAGAGAGAAAGAGAAAGCGGCAGAGGGAGGAAGGGATGCACAAAGCAAGCATTGAAGGAATGAGGAGTGCAGTAAGGCCCGTGGCAGAGGAAAAGATAACGGCTTAGACGGGAGGAGAAAGCAGAGGTAAGAGAAGGGTAGAATAATTGATGATAAATGAGACGATGAGCTATAAGTGCAGGGTTTGGACAACAGCCATGAGAGAGAAAACGATTTTGTGTTACTGTAGATGGGACAGAGAATATAATGCAGAGGAGGAAACCTTTTCTCTCATCTCATCATTTGACTGCTGTCAGCTTCCTGGTGCCCTTTTTATGCTTTCCAGTCAAATAAAAGAAATGTCCAACCATCAGACATTGAATACAAAGCAACACATTTCCATGGCAATTCTTAAATTTGTATGTTTTGGTGGCTAATTCATTTGAATTTGTATGTTTTTGTTAAATTATCTTACAACACACTGATGATTTTTTTATGGGTAGACCTTCATGCTTTTTTCTAAAAAAGTTGCACATTTTCAAACAAATTGCATCATATTAATTAATATGAAAAGCTAACTTGTTAAATATGTTTTCCTGTGCAATTAAGTTGATTAAAGGGATGGTTCAACTATCAATGAAAATTGTTATCACATGTGGTGTCCATGTTGGTCCAACTCCAGAAAGGACCCAAAAACACAATAAAATAATGTTAAAAGTGGTCAATATTACTTGTGCATTACATTTAATATTGCATACTGCACTATCCACCTTATTTTTTAACGTGGAAGTAAGCTGTTTTCTATGAATATGTGAGACTTCCGATTCATTAGGGAAACAAGAAGAATATCAAAGTGCAGTAAAACTGTTTGCACTACAAACCAATGTGTTTATAATTAGGACAATACATTAAAATAATATGTAAAATAATACCGGTTTGCAGTTTCAAGCAGCATAATGAGCTGTTTTGTACAGCTAATGTAATAATAATAATATTTATTTTTGAGAGAACTACTCCTTTAATCCTACTGCTTACACACTTACCAGAATCCAGCTGACTTGATCAAAAATATATCCTGAAGAAATATGTGCAGAATTGAAAAGGTTTTTAATGTGTGCAAGACGTAGAAAAGCGTAACCTAAGACACGGCCTCAAATGAAGTGTCTCTCCACTCATCACTTCACAGTGTTATCAGTTTCATCCGTCGTCCACAGACAACCGTTTAAACAGACAAATCCTAATTTCCCAGCTGTCAGGTCACTCTCTCGTTTCTCGGTGACTTCCACTGCCTTAAACTGGGTTAATTCACTCTGCTTGGCTACACAGTATACTGGGTCGCCTTCACTTATGTGCGTCAACTGCTGCGCTTTTGAGACTCATAAGAAATAGATGGCAATGGCGTGATAAAACACATCGCATGAATGTCCATAGGGACAGATGTCACAGCGAAGTCTCCTGATGCTTTGCGAGTTATTAATTGCCACCATACTTCTCTTTCTCTCTAATTGTATATTTAAATGTAATACGGCAACCTTGTGGAGTATAAACATCTTGTACAATGACAATATAGAGGTTGAATTGACTTGACTTTAATTGCTGCTTTAAATTTTTAGGTTTTCAATTTTATAAAAAATTTAAACTGCAGGTTCTCAAGGCAAATACTGCAGAGGCACTGGATTGTGTATATCACACTTTGTAAAGCATGTAGATCTACGCTCCCCACTTATACATCTGTTGGGTTTTATAGATGCTGTGTTCCATTTGATGGAAAAACAAATAAGATGGGCATATATTAATGTGCTGCTTCTTAGGGGAAAAATTATCTCATCCTGCACCATTTGGGTTGACATGCTTGACCTTTTTCAATGGGTCAGACTCAGACGTATGGGGTGAGACCCTGGGGTGTTTTTTTTTTTTTTTTGGACCTGGGCCAACAAGCAGATTGTAGCAACACCCTAGCAACCATATAGCAAATCCCAGCCATATCTAGACAACAAAATGTCATAGATTCATGGAGGTGAGCTCTTATGACTCGGACCAGTGTGAACCAGCAGAGGTTTCTTGAGAACCCCAGCCATATATCTCTGTCTAATTGCCACTATTTGCAATGTAGCATTTCTATTGTAATTGCTTTTCTAACCAAGTATACTTAATTTTTCAGATTTCATATCAATCCTTACTCGTCTAAGTAGAATTAAGCCAATTGTCATCTCAAGAAGACGTATTTACCTCTTCAAATAACTCAAGGCTGTACGTGTTATCATCATCCGCGAAGAAAACGACTCCTTTATCTTTGGACGAGCGATGTCCTCTCAGCCAGCCGAGCGCTAAGTTCCTCTGCTCGGTCGCTCGGGGCATCCCTGTCCGCTTGAACCTGCGCGGGGTGAACACGTTCAGGTGAGTGTATCGCAGCCCAGAGCGGGCGAGAAACCGAGAAACCAGCTCCGTGTGGGAGTTAGAGTCCTCCACCACGATCCAGTGGAACTGCGGAACCTGGCGGAACGTATTTGCCAAGCGGGTGAGCTCTGCTTTCTGCACCGCTCGGCTGTAAGTAGGAGTGATGGCATAAATGACCGGTAGAGATGTGGCGTTACTCCCGCTGCTGGTGCTGGTGCTGCTGCTGCTGCTGGTGCGAGTCGTCCTGACGACCTGCCGCTGCTGCACATTTCCCAGCCGAGACAAATAAAAGCTGGCCGTGTTCCGAACAGACAGCCTCTTCGTATCGATGTCGATCACGATGATCACTATCAAGATCCAGGGAAGAAGGATGAAAAAGCGCGTGTAGAAGATGGATTTCATTGTGCCCGAAGAACCAGCGCTGCTTAATGTGAAGAATTAACAGTCCGCCACTGACAGAGCAGTTCATTCACAGCCGATTATTGAATTATTACAGATTATTACTTTTTAAACTTCCTTTAAAGCCGTCCCTCGCGTGTATTTTAGCACGCATCCGCAGTCCATGAACGTTTAAACTTGCCATTCCCGTTTCCTAAACGCGCTGTTGCGATCCCATCCCGTCCTGCGCTCCGGCAGAGTCCGTTCCCTGAGATGATGCTCCCAATATATGGGGATTCTTCAGTCGTTCAGCGCAGAGAACAGTGCCAAAAATAACAACAGGTCATTGTTTTGGTCACGTGCATAACTTGGAGTGCAATACATCCATGTATGTGTTATGATTATTCAAAACTGCATCGAATGATGGGACTGAGCTGATGGTCCGACGGACGCTGCTGTAGTCCGTTGAAATGAGGAAGACTGAGACTTCAAACTGAGGTTTCTCCTTCCCCAGTCCCCACCTGCACACTACAGAGCGAGAGACGAATCACTTGCATTGTTGTCTGTTTTTTACGCGATAGCAGACTTTCATGTACGTTAGGCTAATATTCACTTGTCTGTTAGACGTGTACAGTTTATTTTTCAAATGTAAATGAGTACAAAGGGTTGTTGTTAGAACTTACCCCAATGCTTGCAAGGCAAATTACATATATGGTTTTTAATTTTGAATTAATTGTAATCATAATTACTGTCCCATACTCATTTTATTTTAAAGGGTTAGTTCACCTTATTTCAAACGTAATAAACGCTTTTCTCTCGGCGTTCCGGCGGATGACGTAGGACGTCGGCGTTGCGTGATTAGTGACGAGCGCGGAGCGAGAACAAAACAAAACGCCAGTCGCGAATTAGAAGCACAGACATTTGTATAATATATATAAACAACAAGTAGGCCATGTAAGAACTGCTTATGGCAATAGAAGGGATGATACAGTTATATCTCGATTGAGAATTGGACACTCTACTCTTAATAAATCACTCCAGATGATAGGAAAACATGAATCTGGTCAATGTAATCACTGTGGACTTCCAGAAACTGTCTGGCATGTGCTGATTAACTGTAGGGCATATGAAAGGGAAAGAATACAGTTAAAAGAGGAATTAAAATCTGCTGGCATTAATTCTATGACATTACAGCAGGGATCCTCAAATCTGGCCCACGAGATCCACTTTCCTGCAGAGTTTAGCTCTAACCCTAATCAAAAACACCTGAGCATGCTAATCAATGTCTTCAGGATCATTAGAAAATCACAGGTAGGTGAGTTTGATCAGGGTTGGAGCTAAACTCTGCAGCGCATTGGCCCTCCAGGGCAAGATTTGAGGAACCCTGCATAACAGAATGTGTTAAACAGTTCTCATAAAGGTTATAAAGCTCTTATTCATTTTCTGAAAAGAACAAATGTATATAATAAAATATAGGTAGAAGGATTTTTTTTTTTTTAATTAGCATTTCCCTTGATATCATCGCCTCACACTCCATCCGTGTAGGTGGCGGAATTTTTGGGTGAACTAACCCTTTAAGCATTTTAATTCCTAAAAAAAGCGTGGTTTGGCTGATATTTATTGACTTACATATTTAGTTACATCATGCTGACACTTTACAATAAGGTGTCATTTGTTAACATCAGTTAATGTTATTATTATTATTAATGTTATTATACAATTAATATTAACTAACGGACAAACAATGAACAATACATTTATTACACTATTTATTAATCATAATGTTAGTTAATAAAAATACAGTCGTTCATTGTTCATTTTAGTTCACAGTGCATTAACTAATGTTAACAAACACAACTTGTGATTTTAATAGCCTAATGCATTAGTAAATGCTGAAATTAACATTAACTAAGATTAATAAATGCTGTAGAAGTATTGTTCATTCTTAGTTCATGTAAACTAATGTAGTTAACTAATGAACCTTGTAAAGTGTTACCTTATTAACTTCTTGACTTTTTTAGGAAAATGATTTTAGATTCAAGCTTTCAAGCTTATAGTTTATTTACAAACTAAATAAATACAGTGGGCTGTTTTTAGAAGTTATCACTTAGGCGTATGCTTGCAATACTAATAGATAACATAGATGTTTTTAATTTTGTGCTTGAATTTATTGTAATCATAAATACTTTGTTATAAGCATTTTGATTCTGAAAATAATCTTAAAAACAAGGTTTGGTTTGGTTTGGCAGACATTGTTAAAAAAAAAAAAAATTTCATTTGTTAACAATGAACAAATGTGGAATTTGTTCAATAAAAACTAGCACCACTTTTGTTTGTTCCAGAGGGACAGTCAGACATCTGAGATTCCAATAACGGAAGGTGTGTTCATGAAAAACAAGAACATCTTCAATTATTTTGCTATTACTGTATATCATTTGCTGATTTTTTAAACGCTCTGCATCTAAAACTACAGGTAAGATATCTGAGTATGTAGACAATGTACTTTGATGGAAACTACTAGCCAAAGGATTTTTGTTTTGTCGATCAATGTAAAACACAACTAAATTAATATTGTTTAAAATGACAATTAATTGTCAGCTTGTGTATGAAGATCCTGTGAAATCCATCTTCATTTTTGCACATTAACAATATGATTGACTGAAGACTCATTCTGTTGATGTTCATTTGCTTCAGGCATATTCCCATCTGTAGATTTACCAGATCACCTGATGGCATAAACAAAACATCCTGATGCATGACAAACAACAAGGTAAAAAGCAACATGGCAACTTATTAGATTTAACAGTCTACATTGTAATCAAAATGGCTGACACATCGCCTGCAGGCTTTTATGATGTTCGTTTCAGTGCTGGTGTGTCTATTTGACCGTCTTGTGTCTCCATTCACAGTGCGATGACAGCAATGGATTGTGACATCCAGCCTTGTCCTCTCATCCTCGACATGCCACCCCCTGTCACCACAGACAATGTCAATCACAGAAAAAAGAAGCAACTGTCAGAGACGCTATCTCATTGTGGGCAACCTTTTGTTGCAAATGACTGAGATCTGACAGGTAACAGTGGCTATTGTTCATTTCATTGCATCTAGCATGAAAGAGAAGCACTATGAAGTATAAGGAGAAGCACAATGGTTATGGCCTCTTTATTCAAGAAACGAGCCTCAGGTCTCGGATGTAATGGAATTGATCCACAGTGAACTGTTCTATTACATGGAGCAAGTGTTTTTTTCTTGATTTGTGGAGGATTTATGCTGTTCAGGAGAAACAAGAGACACTATGAAACACTTCAAAAGAGAAAATGGTGCTGCTGTGCAATTTTGCAGTCAATCTAATCTGGTAATCCTACCATCTTCCTTCATGCTGATGATGCTTCGCAGGAGAGCATGGACTGGACTATTTAATGGCTTTCATGGGTGGGGGAGGAGGAAAAGAAAAGCTGTTTATTGATGGAGAAATATCCTTTCAATACTCATGCATGCTGTTGAAGCCAACAGAACGCAATAACAACCAATTAAAGCAGTGCCCCATGAAAATAAATCATTGCACAACTAGATTAAACAATAATTTAGGTCTCAATTCAATAAGAGTGAGGCAAAGCAATTTAGATCTTCACAATAAGCAGGAAATATAGAATGCATTTGTCAACACCATTTGCATAGAAATGACTTTTCATCACTTTCCATTATTGTGTGAATTTCGCTTGAGCCAATACATTTTCTCAACATAACTCAATCGAATCAATTGGTCTGGAGTTAACAGCATTAGGTCTCTGTTCTCGAAGCTACTGAAACAAATTGCTGTTGGACTTTTTCTCAACTAAAAATCGAAGCATTCAAATAGTTTCACTTGTTCCAAGCCTAATCTAATTTTCGAGCAAAATGCATCCAATGTTTCAACCTGATAACGGTTTGTGTTTCCAATTCTGCCACCATTTCAGCTGTACAATAAATTGAGTTTTAAGATGTACGGCAAAATTGGCTTATAAAAGCTTAATTGCCATAATAATTTAACTGACTTTGTTTCTCACAAGCTTTAGTGTAAGAACAGCCCATTTAGCTCCAAAATGCGAGTGTGTGTGAATAATTTCCAGAACAGAGTCAGATGTATGCAGGTCACGCTACCAGATCTCTAAATGACAGAAGTAACTTTGCAAGCTCTTTCATTTCAAGGACACTGAAGAAAGTGCTCATCTGAAGCATCCAAGCATGCAATCAATCTTTTTTGACTTTTGATAGTTAACATCTCTTTGCATTGTATATTTCACCATCTTTGTCAAATGCGGTCTTCGAGATTCTCATGATGTTCTTTTAACCAGTGAATAAAAGCAGTCCTAGCACAGCAATGAATGATGAAGGATGAATATGTGCTGTAATAACCTTGAATCTGTGGCAGAATATCATGCTGTGGGATAGATTTACATAACAAAAGATGTCTCTTGGAGCTCAATCGCAAGAAAACGGCGCCAAATCGGTAACATGGCATTTCACAGGCCACATATTACGAGTATATTAATAGATGATGACACTCCTCAATCCGGGTCTACATCAAAGGTATGAGCCCTGGGATAAACACGTATTAGCACCTGTGATACCAAGCCGGCTCTCTCACACTGTGGCCAATTTAAACATTTACCTGCAGGATCCTCGGAAATACTGAGCGTGGTTGTATTTGTTGCCACACACGGCATATTAATTTTTTCCTTGCACTAGCAGAGCAACTTGGTGATGTAACGATGGCCTGCGAGACCACATATAGACATGATGATAGCAGTCCAGATTGTCTTAACACTGCACTTTGTCTTCATGGGACATACATGCAGTAAAAGGTCATTTAGGTCCTTAATTAATCCATAGGGAAATTATATCTGCTAGAGAAGGAGAGATTGAATGAGAAAGTTCTCTAACCTCACAAATGCTGCATGATGCATTTGAAATACTGGATTGGATTGGACTGATTCTGGCCAGACTTAACTTTATTCGCCAGCCTTCTTGGTAATGTCTCTGGAAGCTATTTAAAAAAAAAATGGGTAATAGGCAAAGGACAAATTCTATATATTTGTTAGGAGAAAGTCTAAAACTTCCAAAACTCATTTCAGTGACAGATTTTAAAATTGGAATCAGGTCTGACAATAATTTAATACATTATCTTATTTTGCACAAAAATTATGGCTAAAAAAACAGGTTGGTCCAATGTGCAAATATTCTACAGTAATAAACTATTAAAAAACAATTGGTTCTTCCAATCTTATGGCTGCTATAATAAGTGTTACCGTTTCTTCATATTCATATCTTTTCAAGTGGTCCTTCTCTTACCTCTTTACACTGTCTGATCTGGCCTTGATCTTCACATCTTGAATGGCTGATTTCTACTGTGGTTGTGTTGTGCGTGTGCTGTTCGCCCTCAGCATTGATGTAGCACGTTGCCATTTAGTTTCAATAAAAACAGTTATGCCGAAGTACGTCCTGACTATTTTCTCACAGGAAAGAAAACAGTGAAGATATGAACAAAAGAAAATGCTTTCACATTCTGTCTGAGAAGGCATTTGCAAATCGTGAAAGATGCAGAATAGAGAATTTTGATAGAGTGCTCCAGCAAAACCAAGACATCACGGGTGTTCACAATTGCATCTGGCACAGGAAACTTGGCAAGGCCTTCTTACATCACAATTAATTGGTCTCATCCTGCAACAATCTAATTTGTTACTGTGACACGAAGCCGTTAACGATAAAGAGCGGTGACAGGATTATCAATTTGCCTCTCCCTGGCCTGTTCACTTCTTTTTGGAAACTCTTGATTCTGTTCGTTTAGTCCCACTGGGAACTGGATGAATCCTTACGGTGGAGTGGAGTATACAAGACTTGAAGAGTAGTTTTAATTTCCATGCTGGAAGGACACTGCCACACCCAGCCACACCTAGCCTGCTGACTTCTTTCTGACCTGCTGATAAATGATGACACCCCTTGGTTTTTATCTCAGCTGGAAAAGGGACACTCCCCAATGAAAACTGTATTGCTTAGAGGTTGCTCTTTCATAACTCAGTATCGGAGGTTCCTTTAGATTTCATTTTAGCATCTGTATCCAACGTAATCGGCGGTTAGACCGTGTGCTACAACACACTGCGCTGTGTGCTCATGTGGAGCTCCAATGATAAAATTCCTGGGAGAAATAAAAATAGGAGCAAATGAGACAATCGTTGGCAGACAGTAGGAGCATATAGTGATATAATTCATGTGGATAGCAGTGCGGAAAATTTGGTCGTGCTGCTAAAATGTTTGAGTTCATACTGAAATCTGACTTTTGAATGCAGACTCGACAAATGTGAGCGCAGTTTGCCAAATCTGCCAAATTGCACTTAAAATGAACTCTGGTACAATTGGTTCATTTGAAAAAGTGTGAACACTGACATCCGAACCTTGCTGCCCTTGAAATAGTGGGTCTCTATCCGCTTCCAAATGAACTCTGGTGAGGTTCGACTGATATATGAATGCAACATGGACCAAAGACATCTAAAAGAACCAGAAACAGGACATTATATCACAAGATGCAACCATAAGAAGGACAAAATGCTCAAGCATACCTGGTTCTTCTCATCATAGGAACTATGCTGCCCATTACAGTCCAGTACAGGCGTTGGAGAGTGTGCTCAACAGAGCAATTCCTGGCACTGTTCTGTCATTTTATAAGCTATTTGTGAGTTATAAGCTGGTAAAAATACCAATACCATCATATGTACACACATACAACAAGCACATTAGACTATGTTCAGTAAGTTTGCAATATATACATCAAAAAAGCTGTCCAATCTGACCATGTCCTTCTGCTTTTTCTGTCCTTCAGTGTTAAAAAGAGCCCTAAGTAAAATACTCAATTTGCTCTCCATTTAGTCTCATGGTCTAGGAGAAGCGAATGTGATTAAAGAAATGTAATTTTTCATTGCTGTGGTAGTAATTGGTAAAAAGCACACTTCAAATGATTTGAAATGAGATGCAATCATACAAAAAAAGCATATGCTCGTCTCAGCTCAATTTAAAATATCAAACAACTGAGATATTATCGAGATTTCATTTGCGATCATTGTTTCCAAATGTGCCGACATGAATAGGGGCTGGACAAGGTGTAATTTACAGACCCTAGTCTCTAATTTAGTGTAAGAATTCTGTGCTTTAAAATCATATTGTTAGATACACAATACTCATTCAGAGGGCTTTTATATGTAGTGTGAAATGGATATGTCCTCCAGCTGAAATGACTACTTTCTAACATTCAGATTTTGTTTGAATGTGATGGCACTACATTTCAAAGCCATAATTAACTTCCTCCACTTAATGACAGAAGAACTGTCAACATTTAACGATCTTGAAAATGAAAAAAGCAAATGTGAGCAGCCGCTGAAATTTCTTCCTAATCTGTTTGTGCTGTATTGCATTTTTATACGCCACAGCAGTGCTCTGTTGAACAAGGTTAGCTCCAGTCTTTAGTGAGGAAAATATTAGCGTGGAATAGAAAGAGCCACAGACCCTTAGGAGGATTTAGTGCTCGTCGAGGGGCGTAGGTTAGGAGTGACAGACAGGAGAACTTTTCAAAGTCTTTACTGAACTTTCTTAATTAAACGGCACAGACGTGCATTAGGCCATAATAATCTTGAGTGCTGTGATTAGTAAAGCTGCAGGAGTGTATTCAGGGAATATAAGGAGGTTTGGTGTGTGTGTATGTGTCACACAAATAGAAAGATAACAATAATGTCACATGAAGAATGAATAATGACATCATTCCTGCATACAAATAACAAACAAACAGTAAGCAGATCGTCAAATATTTAAATGTCGTACAGGTCGTTCAGCAGTAACCTTTATTGAACAAATAAATGACAATGTAAATGTCAGTTATACACAGACAGATGCTCAATCCACATGAGGCAAGGTCAGGTTAAAGAAAGGACAACAATTCAACTTTGTAAACAAGATAAGCGTGTGACAGCAGACTTTCCAATTCAGGACAAATATTGATAAAGTGGATATTTTCCTAACGTTTTAAACTAGAATATAACTGTCCAAAATATTTCTTACCTTAAATAAATATTTTAACATAAACAAGCTAGACTTGGACCATATATACAGGAGGTTAATATAAGTATGTATACTATACACATTACTTTTTAGATTTTCTAATACACTTTACATCATGTAACATTTAGTGAACATTAAGTGAACCTTTATATTTTTATTAACCTATTTTTATTTCTGCTTTATTTCTGATAAAGGAACCCAATCTGTTTATTCCCAAAGATGAATTCCGGTTTTTTTATATATAGTTTAAGAAAATTTGTATGGAAACAATGGAGATCAATTTTAAAGGGACAGTGACAGTTCCCCCCAAAAATGAAAATTTGCTGTTAATTTACTAACCCTCGAGCCATCCAAGAGGTGACTTTTTCACCCGTGGCTCCTGCAATATCGAGGTCTTATGAAATGAAACGGTCAGTCTGTGTAAGACACTGAACATTATTTACATTTTTTAACTATCCCACTTCACCAATATTCAATTTCTAACTGCGAATCGGAAAGGCATTAAAATTTGTTTGATCAAATGAACATTAATTATAATAACAGCATTAGAAAGCTGAACTCTGCTGTATGAACACTACCGTGTAAAGAACCCAAGCTGAGATAATGAATGAAAAGCTAACCATACTGTCCACTCCTGTTCTCCATCTCCCTGCAGCCTCCTGCATTTATAACTCCTGTAATCACCTGCAGACCACACAAACACACACAGACATGGTGACCCAAACAGAATCAATCCTCCTTCACAGGGGCCGTATAATTGGTCCACTCTCCTAGAGCAGGCCTGTTAAGTATGCTCCACTGTGAATTATGGATAATAAAATATGAATGGCCAGTTTTTGTAGCTTGCCAGATGTACCACCAGATGTTGGTAGCAAAGCCAGTGTACTTCTAATAAAACACCCCTGTCATCGCAGTCCAGGAAATGGCACAAAGCTCTTATGAAAACTATGGGCCATCCATAACAATATATGTCATTATGGAGAAGCGTCTCATCAACATGAGTGCCTATGCCTATATATTTTTACCTGCAATCAGCTGTCTGTGACACTGAGCATTATTTGTCAGCGTGCTGTGTGATTTATGCCGGTGTCTGTATGCCGTTAAACCCCTTCCTCCCTTCTGTCACCTGCTCCAGATGCTCTTGTTCGCTCTCTTGGGGCGATTTTATGCCTTGTGCCATTGTTTGTTTTTTAGGTGTTTATTTAATTAAATACATCATCCTGTACGTGAGCGGCTTGCAAAAGAGAGAACAGGGTTCATTACACAACGCATTTTTGTGTTGAAAAATGTGTTAGGCAAGCAGTAGAATGGGAAAAAAATTCAAGGTCCAGACTGAGGTAAAAACCAGACTTGGGTAAAAACTTATTTTACCCTGAGCGTCCCGTTTTTAGAACACTGTGTTTACATAAAAACAATGGAAAAGTAGCCATTGGAATGCAGTAGAATGCATGGGTGACAACTCATCAAATAAATACTGATTTTCAATTTAGAAAATAATGTTGATTATTGCGTTTAAATTATTATATAATTTATCATTTAGCCTATATAATTTTAACATATTGAGATGAGTTTAAATAAGTGATGAGTAAAAAGATATATTTTATAATCTTACCTGCATAGTATATTATGTTGTGTTAAAACTTCTGCTTAGTCCAATGATCAAAAATAACATAAAATGGCTTATTTGAGTGTTGAAAAACAAGGTGGATAGTTAATACAAAAGTCCTCTTATACTAATTATTATCATTATTATAATTAAAAGGTTTATTATTTCACATTTTATTATTTGCATGTTCTTAATATATCGAAGATAATAGATTTAAGCTAACAGTATGCTAAGCTAGTATACTGAGCAGTTGAAAATGAGACATTTTAATTTCATAATCTAAATGTTTGTTAATTTACAATTATAAGTAAGAATAAGGCATTTACAGTAATATTTACACAACTAAGACAACATAATAGTCTAATCAGAATAAAACGCACTTTAAAAGCTTTTTCAGCTCATAGATTTGAAGTGTGGACCCATTTATGCAGGGGAACTAATTGTTCACAACACCAGTTTCATTTACCTGGATGAGCGGACTGACACTGTACACAGCATTGCCATTAACAACAGTGAATATTAGGAAATATCAGACCACTGGGTAGCGTGGTTGACCAATCAGAATCAAGTATTGTAGAGAGCCATGTAAAACAGAGAAATACTGATATAAAGCTGAAAGATATATCAGAGGGGTCTGCTGCCGCGTATCTGGGGGCGTCCCAGGAGCCCCGTGAATGCACAGACACACAGCTCTGATAAGAACTTAATTAACAGCCATGGTCAAGCTGCAGTCACAGCTGTAACCACACAGTTACAGATTCATTGTGTGGCAGAAGTAAAGGTGTTGTGTGTGTGTGTTTGTCTAAAGGGGAGAAATATGGTAAAATGATAAGGGCCTCGTGCCGTTAGACACAGAATTGAAATCCCAGGATATTTGTGGGTGGGTGTCTGCCATGACTGCTGAATGCTGATGTGCCTTTTTACCCCCCACAACCCTTGCTAGAAGGACACGAATGTCTCAGTGTTCACTCACAGCGAGGATGTGATTACTATTCTCGGTAGAGACATCCAGGCCATTAAGTTAGATTGTAAAAGCAACCTTGAAATGCACAGACACACTTGACTACAAGGTAATGACCCATATCTTTAATTAATTACATACAATTATAAAATTGATTGACTTGCATAATCCTGGCATACTCCGCTTTATAACCTGTAGATTGTGGGTTTCGAAGAGACCTCAGATGACTTTAATTATCTTTCTTTCTCAGGTTTCCAGTGCTTTCTTTTATTCATCCCACAGTATAAAGAGTGAAATATACAGTTAGTGTGAAGTGTTGCTGCTCTTCGTTGTGACCCCTTGACTTTACTTGTTTAAATTCAGTCTGCTATAGCTGATGAATATTCTGTCGTCTCATTAAGCTCTCAGTAGAATCTAAGGGCTGGTAGAATGTCATGCCCAATGAGACACAAGACATATATAAGTGTGTGGTGAGCTTGTCATAGTCTTGGCTTTCAGAAAGCAGTACAACAAACAGACAAGATCCATGTCATTAACAGGCCACATTGCTTACATTTTATCATTGTGGTCTGAGTAAGTAGCTTCAGGAGTGCTGGTGTGACTTACAAATGAAATGTTCTGCAAACTGAAATCGAACTCAAAATGTATCAACAATCCAACAATATCAACAAACAAGCCAACAATCTTACAGGGATATTTCACCCAAAAATGAAAATTCTGTCATTATTTACTCACCCTCATGTCTGTCCAAACCCATAAATACGCACATCGTTTTCTATGTTCAAGGCCCAGAAAGGTAGCAAGGACATCGATAAAATAGTCCATGTGACATTAGTGGTTCAACTGTAATTTTATGAAGTTATAAGAATATTTTTGTGTGCAAAGAAAACAAAAATAACAACTTTATTCAACAATTTCATCTCTTTCATGTCAGACTTCGACACAAGTTCATGAGAGTACCATGATGCTGATGTCACATGGACTATTTTAACAATGGACCTTGAATGTGGTAGTTATGTTGCTGTCTATGCAGGGTCAGAAAGCTCTCGAATTTCATAAAAAATGTCTTCATTTGTGTTCTGAAGGTGAACAAAGGTCTTACAGGTTTGGAACGACTTGAGGGTGAGTAACTGACAGAATTTTCATTTTTGGGTGAACTATCCCTTTAAAAAAACATTAATAAACATAATAAACATTAAATGTCCTTAGAAACAAAAAGAAAATGAAAAACAAAAAACAAACCATAAGCTCAGCTATATGGTATATATGGCATATAAAAACAATAGATGTTAATGTAAGATAGAAAACTATGTATTTTACTGTGGGAGCATAGAATTAGTCAAAGAAAAATGTTTAGAAATATTTTCATTGTTAATCATAGCAGCAATAATGATATTGCCAATAATAATAATAGCCTAATTATTATTATTAAGAAGAAGAATTCATAATAACATTAAAAAACAATAATAATAATAATAATAATAATTATTATTATTATAGTAATCATAATAATAACAAACTGTCATTATCCTCATTGTTTGTGTAATTACTTTTATTATGCACCTATACCTTTGTGTATTGTGAATGTATCAGAAAGAGAGAGAGAGAGCGGCAGCATTATTGTTTAGAAGAGTGGATGCAAGCTTCAGTATAAGCAGAGGGATTTCTTTGGCACAGTGATATTTTGTTTGAGTAATGGTGTGTTGTATCTAGCACAGCCTTGGCTCTCCATCACTCTCGCACAGATCCAGATAATAGCCCATCTGCTGCCCCAGCGCCCCACAACTGGCTGTCTGACTCATAATGCATACTAAGAGTTATGTCCCACAAGCTCCCTTTAACCAAATGTATCCTCACAGTCGCGGCGTATGGACTCACAAACGAACGCATTGCTTTCATTACAGAGGAACGGCTGCTCTCTAGTGGTGGAATTACAATACTACAAAGTTTTTTTCAATACGTACTGTATGGCTGGCTGCCAGAATGGCCACATTTACCGCCTTTTGTCTTGAACTCATCGAGTTCTAACATTGTATCACAGTATTAGATTATATGGACCCAAAGCATTTTTCCAAGAGCACATATGGGCAATTAAGATTTTCTACAAACATTCTGAGCCTGAGTAGCATCTCAGCATAACCTATTAGAATATTATTAGCTACATTAGCTAATAATCTGAGAATATTAGCCCAAGAAAAGAACATTAAGACAAATATCACTGTATTGCTCTTTGCACAGCTTCTAAGAAATGCATATTAGCATGATCAAGTAGTTCAATCAACAATGGACTGATTTCAATTGAAAAATGACTGTTTACCATTGTCGTTTTTAGAGCTGCTTTACAGCAGAACTGAATTTTGTTTGCATCTATTATCTTGTTTATCACTGTAAAGCAGCTTTAAAACAATCTATATTCTATGAAAAGTGCTATATAAACAAAGGTGACTTGACTTTAAGGGCCCCCCATCCTGGCAGCTTGACTCAAGTCTCCTGTCAGTCACAGTGTTTGGTGAGGCAGGCAGTCATTCAGCCATTTGACCCATAAATTAACTTTGGATGTCCACCAAGAGATTTAAGCTCACTTCAGCAGGTCCTACATGCTGACTCAGGAGCATGCATGCTCCTTACAGTTCTATTAATGGACGGGATGGCTAAGTCATTATTATTTTTGCCTCCTCTTTAAACTCCGCCGCCCACCTTTCCTCATTCTGCTTGTTGCGTTGTTGTTCTCTTCTCTCATAGCCTGGCACAAATGGCTTTTGTAATGAGAAAACAGCTATAAAATGCACAATGGCTCCCAAAAGAGGCAGGCAAGCAGTTTACTAAGTATAATTGTCAAATTGCTTAGAAACTACTCTTGATTTCTTTGCTAACTCAATAGACACAGATTGCTCCCTTCAGCGGATGAGCAGATTGAGAAGGTCTTAATGCCTGTTACAACTACAAGTTACACTCAGCAAAACATACAATGGCAGTCAAAAGAAATAATTAAGATTTTTAATGATTTTGAAAAGTCTCTGCTCACCAAGGCTGCATTTATTTAAATAAAAGTATTGTAAATACTGTAATATTGTGAAATATTTTTACAATGTAAAATAACTGTTTTCTGTTTGAATATATTCTATGACAAAGCTGAATTTTATCAGTCATTACAGTCTTCAGTGTCATATGATCCTTCAGACATAATTTTAATGGGTTGATTTTCAGCTCAAGTAACATTTCTTATTATTATCATCAGTGTTGAAAGAGTTGTGCTGCTTAAAATTTTTGTGGAAACCATGTTAAACTACCATTCAAAAGTATGGAGTAATATTTTTTTATTTTTTTAAAGAAATGTGTAATTTTACTAAACAACGATGCATTGAAATGATCATAAGTGACAGTAAAGACATTTCTAATGTTGCAAAAGATTGCAAATGTAAGGTCCACGCACTTGGCCCAAGGAAGGTATCCAGTGATGGCTGAAGGTTTCTTGCGTGTTCTGTCTTTTCAGCGTGCAAAGTTATTCAATTTAAGTTCAATTGTAATCTGACTCCATTTTACTATCCAATGGTTATGATTATGACCTCGCATTTGAGTTAGAATGCCAATTATTATTGATAATTTGTAGGGTAATTTATCTAAACATCTGATTATTCTATTTATTCTTTAATATTATTGTACTCGTTCATTCGGGTGCTCATGTCGCTCAAAGATATCGCTTCAGCCGTTAGCGTAGCTTACGGTCACATTCTCATCAGTCTTGGTTGTTAGACAGAGGTAATTGGCTAATACTTTAGACGGCCGCTCCTATGCTTGCTCATTCTAAAAGTACTTATATTTAGCCCCCAAAGATTTGTATACACTTGAATAAAGCAACATTATTTCTAGTCAGAGGTCACGACCACTACTATAGATATAAGCCGACCAACATTACTTTCCCTGATAATAGCTTTGGTATGGTCATGCCATGGTTTCCCATGTACACTTAGCTAGAGTAACATTACAATAAACAGAGGTCATGGCTCACCCTATTTAGGTTGGTCGAACAACATCCAGTTGACCTAAATGGAAATTCCCTATAAGCCCTTACAATCTAAGTACACTTGAACTAATACCAAGTGTTAGCCGGATCTCTAAAGATACAGTTGGTGTGCCCTATGCTCCATCTCTACTGAATTTTAGTCCGTTACTAACCTGACGCAGGAAATGCAGTAACAAGGATACAATGTATTCTACTAGAGTCAATAATTACAGAGTAAAACAGAATAAAATCAAATGTAACAATTTATTATCAGTCAGGTAAATATGTATTATGCCAATTACATAGCCAATTCAAAGATATCAAATCAATACAAAATATCAACTTCTCAAAGATGAATATAAGAGTAAGATGAATACCTGACTTTTAGAAAAATACATAGTATGAAGTGTGTGGACACACAAAGATATCAAATCAATACAAGACATCAAATTCTCAAAGCCAAATCTAAGAGTAAGATGCATACCTGACTTTTAGAAAAATACATAGTGTGAAGTGTGTGGACACACTTCATACTACGGGCTTTCTGGCTACAGAATCGCCCGACCCTTTTGCTGCAATCCTTTAAATACAAAACCAAGATAAAACATCCCCCAAATGCAGGCATGTACAAACGATTGGAATTTGCATTAGTTTACACCTCAGTGGGAACAGAAGGTAATTTACATGGAAGACCCTGGTAGAGGGCACTCCCATTACAGTAAGCAAAAATATCTCTTAACTCTTAGGATCTGTATTATCTTTTAGTCTACTTTTGTAAGATTGAGACCATTGTACCAGTTGCACTGAGACATTTCAAATGATACCAGATATGACTGTTAGTTCACTTGCATTGGCATTTTCATGTAATCATTTTGAGCAGACTGAGTAGAAGGAAGGATGGGTGAAGGGATTTAAAATGAAACAAATGGACAGAAGGGAAGGATGTCTCCTGCACCTCCACTCTGTGGGGTGTCTCGAAGATGCCCGTGTATGTTTGTATTGTCTGTTTCTCAGGAGATCAAAGTACCTGAGTTCCTTTCATCCTTACACAGAAAAAAAAAACGTATCACAACATATCCACACAAATATGAAGCAGAACTGCTGAACTGGATGATTCAACTTTTTTCAATATTGATAATAATAAGAAATGTTTCTTGAGCATCAAATCAGCATATTAGAATGATTTCTGAAGGATCATGTGCCACTGAAGACTGGAGTAACGGCTGCTGAAAATTCAGCTTTGTTATCACAGGAATAAATGAAATATTTCTGTTTTTACTGTGTTTTTACTTTTTGATCAAATAAATGCAGCCTTGGTGAGAATAAGACAATTCTTTCAAAAGCATTAAAAATCTTAATTATCTTAACTTTCAGCGGCCAGTAATGAGACTATTTCTTTCATAAATGCCAATTTTGACACAAAAACAAAAGCTGAATGGGTGTGTGAGTGGCTGAGTGAATGAATGAGAAAGAAAGAAAGAGAGAGAATGTCAGCTTGGTATGTTGACAAGCTTTCTGTAATCTTGAAGCCCCTCTTGTATAGGCCTCAGAAACAGTTGCACTGATGGGCCTGTGTCTCCCAGCCCCCAACAGGCAGGAAGCAGCAGAGCATGACTTGTGATGAAGGATAATTACCCCACAGTCACTGGAGAGCCTATCCACTTTACTAAACTCACACACACTGAGGGAGAGTCATGATGAAAGGAGAACAGAAGGCAATGAGAGAGAGGAAAACTAGATGGAAAGAGACAGGAAGAGGCAAAGTGATAAATTAATGATAAATGCACTATAGCATGAACAATAGACAGAGGGAACGGGGAAGACTGTAAGTCCATTATTTAGAATTGTGAGCAACATGAAAAGAGAAAGGGAAAAGATAGAGAGCAAGAGCTGAAAGGATTTGAGATTTAGATCTTCAGTCATAATTGTTCTTCCAACAATTTAAGGTGTAAAAAAAAGAAGCTTTCTAAAGAGACTTGACTTTCTCCTGTCGGTATCACTTAAATGTAAAAATTTTAGCTACTTGCCTCTTCAGCAATGAGTTGAGGTCTGATCTGGGATTGAAAGCACACTGAACTTGCTTCTCACACATGATCGATCATGATCATGCTTGACTTATTGTGCAAATATCTTGCAGTTGACCTCATGACACACTCTGCCCTCATCCTTCTGTAGCTCACTGCGCATGCTTCATTTGAAGCTTTTTACAACTGGTAATGCCACCTAGTGGCTCTTTAAAAATGGATACAGCTTCCTGTAAACAGAAAATGAATGCATCCTCATAACATCATGTAACAGATTTAGCTTTTGAAAATATTTATGCAGGATTTTTTTTTTAATTCAGGATTTTTATTTAATTATTACATAATTCATTAATTACGTAATGATAATAATTATTATTTAATTTAATTATTTATTTCTTTTTAAGTTTTTGATTAATTTTGAATTGCTTACACACATTGATTGGGCTAAGCCTTGAAAATTTGTCAAGAGAAATTTCATGCATTAAAGTAATTGTTCACCCATAGTTTACTCACCCTCAGGCCATCAAAGATGCACAGTAAATGAGTTTGTGTCTTTCTGGGAACAAATTTGGCAAACTTTACATTACATCACTTGCTCACCAATGGACCTTCTGAAGTGAATGGATGCTGCCAGAATGAGAGTCCAAACATCTGATGAAAGCATCACAATAATCCACACAACCCCTGTCCATCAGTTAATTTCTTAAAAGGTTAGTTAAAAATGTCTTTATGATGGATTTGTTTACTACAAACACACAACTTTTCGCTTCACAAGACATTGTTGATGGACAGTTGTGCAGATGTTGTTTTTATCAGCTGTTTAAACTCTCATTCTGACGGCAGCCATTCACTGCTGAGGATCCATTGTTGAGCAAGTGATGTAATGCTAAATTTCTCCAAATCTGTTCTGATGAAAAAACAAACTCATCTGCATCTTTCATGGCCTGAGCGTGAATACATTTTCAGCAAATTTTCATTTTTTATTTAATTTTTTGTTTTAGGGTGAACCATACATTTAACAATCCTGCAGATGATTCTGGTGAGTGATATCTATTTTATAAGTTATTATAAAATAGAAAATTGTTTCTCAGCTTGATTCAGGGCTAGAAACCTGACTGCTCTTGTTTTGAGAGGATTCCAACCTTTTTGAATCCAAGAACCACTGTTCTAGGGCAATAAAGGTGTCCATACATGACCTTCAATGCAATTTAGTGTTTGAAAATGTTTATGCAAGCATTCTGACAGAAAATGTAGTGTAGTAAAACAGACACGATTTGCATGATTTTGCATGATATTACACTCATGGATTTGGCAGATACTGTATGTAATAAGCGTGTCAATGATTTTTATGAATGATTAATATTTTTATTCACTTGCTCAAAATCGATCAGCTTTTTCAGAGCTTTGACAATATGAGACACCTGCGATTTTTTTTCAGTTATTTTAGTAGCTATACTGTAGTTTCAGTAGATGCTTCCTGATTTGTCTACAGTCATCTTTGTACCTATAGATCTTATGCGTCAGAGAAACAAGTGTGCAAACATCTTTAGAATTTAACTTTTATTTTTGCGGTAGCTCTATAGCATCGCTGTTGAAAAGTAATTACAGTAGCTGGTGACAGGGCTGGCCCTAGCATTTTTGGGGTCCTATAAGCAGATTTGCAAAATAGTGGGCCCCCACTATCTACGGCTTCACCTAACCACCACCCCCATCCTCCAATGTGCACATCAATCCGCTCATGAAATGCCTAATTAAATTGACAAAACACGATGCAACCGCCATTTCAACAACACCTATTCATAATTCATCATTTACCTTTATCTTGCTGACTTTCCTACCTATTTTTCCTCTTCTCTGCACCAGAATTTGTGGGGCCCTACGCAACTTGTGTAGTTAGTGTATAGGGCCGCTCGGCTCTGACTTAGCCTACTTAATTGTAGAGTTAACAAAAGCTTTGTAATGTTCAAGTGGATGTCATAAATCTCAGTAGACCGGGTAGATTTTAAAACGAGCGTTTCATTCATAAATTCGTACAAACTTAACTTCACGCAGTGAAAATACAAACGGAAGGCAGAAGACAACGAGAGCAGTGCTGAAACGGGTCGGGGCTACATAAGGTCCATACACTACCGTTTGAACGTTTGGGGTCAATAAGATTTTTAAAAAGAAATTAATACTTTAATTCTGCAATTATGCATTAAATTGATTAAAAACAGTAAAACAATTGTAAACCATTAAAACCTGTTCTTTCTATTAATCATTCCTAAAAAAAAAGTATTTCCACAAAAATATCAAGCAGCACAACTGTTTCCTACATTGATAACAATAATAATGTTTCTTGAGCGCTAAATAAGAATGATTAGAATATTTTCTAAAGGAAAATATTCACACTAAAGACTGGAGTAATTGCTGCAGTGCTAAAAGTCAGCTTTGCATCACATTAATAAATTACTTTTTAAATTATATTCAAATAGAAAGAAAAAGGTTTTATATTGTAAATATTACTTTTTTATTGTATTTTTGATCAAATAAATGCCGCCTTAGTGAGCATAAGAGACTTCTTTCAAAAACATCAATAAAGCCCTAAACTTTTGAATAATTTTATTTTTTTAGGCTGAATAGACATTTGAAACAAAGACATTTTAAATAACGTTATGAAATAATGCATTTTAAAAATGCATGCTCTGTAATGTCAACGACCAAGTTTAAGGCTACACTGATGCAGCATCAGAACCGCTTTGCTTCTGCAAACAGTATAGCTTACTGTACATCTATGTGTGGTGTAGGCTATTTACACAGATTTTAGAGCAGACTCAGAGCAGCCTTAACTCAGCAGTATAGAGACGCCTTAAATGATGCTCAAATCACATAATCATCATCCTCCTCATCTCCAGTGCTGATCTCTGGGCAGAAGGGGGTGTGTTCTCATCACAGCGCTGGAAATCCCCCATTAGTCACATAAAAGTGATCCGAACGCCAGTTCCACATCATATTAAAGCTCGATCCTGAGCCGAACGAGGACTTTAAACTATGTAGGCACAGTGGACAGGGTTTAAATGGGCAATCTGATGGGCAGCTGGAGATACAAGGAGCCGAGCACAGTGGAAGAATGCGACTCGACGTGGGAAACGGACTCGGAGAGCGATGAGCATCAGCCGGGAGGAGAGGAGGAGGACAGCGGTATCTCCGAATCCATGAGCCCGGCGGATGCAGTCAGAGGAGCCGAGCAGCTGGATCACGGATCTCCGCAGGTACCTCATCACTGACGAGCACTGAAACATAACAAAGGAGGAACAATAACCATGAAAACGGTCGTTAGGCGCATCAGTAGGAATTGTACGCGTAGAGTCGGTTGCATCAAATATGACAGCGTGTAGTTATGATTGTGGTGTTGATATTTAAAATCTATGTAAATCCATGTGGTGTAAGCACGCGTGCGCTTGCCTAAAGCGTGGGCAATGTCAATCTATCACCATATAAGTAGCTATTATTAAATTAGCGATGTACAGCTGTAAAGAACACGGCGCTATACTGAAAATTGCACATTTATGTTATGTTTTTTGCATGACGCTATAAATACCACATAGTTGAATGTAGGCTTTGTGACATTGTTAGTGATATCTAATACTAGCTACTACTAATAGAAAATAAACACAACAAAAGCACATTTTATTAAAACATAGCTGTTTGACCCATATTTGAAGAAACTGACCTTTCACCTTTGGCTTTTCAGCATGTTCTGTAGCTTTAAGTATACTAGTTTTTGTTTTTTATTTTTTGGTCTACATAGTTTTGTTTATGCATTTTCATCAGATCAGTGAATAAAAAGATTTTCTGCGATTTAGTCCCTTACACATACTGTCCTCTATGATTGGGTATAATTGGCACCCAATGTAAAAGGCCCCTTACAGTTTTATTTGTGAAATACACAACTGAAATTGTAGCTCTGAGATACACACCATTCATTATCTAATAGAAAAAACAATGCAGACATTATTATAATATACATGAGATAAGATGAAATTCCAAAAATTTTTAAAATTAAACAGGAAATTGTGCGCTTTTTGCCAGTGTTGTATCCTAGAGTTAACTTTTCTTATAGAGCAATAAGAAGGTTAAAGCATTGTATCTCTGACCTTGTTCGATGTTATTTGTTTTAAAATGGCTCATGTTCTCTCTAGGTTTCTGGACTTTAAGGCCACGGAGACTGTGACCTGTTCAATGTGACCTATTTCCTCATGGGAAATTTGCTCTGTTGAATTTCCTGTTAGCGGAAGAAGGAAATTGGATTTTTATTCATTTGAAGCTAAGATTTTGATAACAGCTTTTCACACTCACCATTATAGTTTGGTTTTTGTGAGCCCTGCATCAAAGACCATTGTATTATTTAATACAAAATTATATAAGAAGTAGTAAATTTAATGATATTAATTAATAAGCCTCACAGGCATTTCAGTATGACATTGGCCTCTACTAGCAAACCGCTTCATGCTGTGTGTAAGAGAGCAAGATTTCTGTGCTGTGCTTTCACTCAACCGTAAAGATGTTCAGTGTTTGAACATCACAAGAGGCTGAGAGCTAAAAATGGTCATGAATTAGTTAGAAAAAGTACATAGTCTACAAAATGGAGCTCTTCTCTCTTGTCTAACAGCCTTTGCATCCCAATGGGGAAGAGCAGTGACAATGTAGCTCAGATGCTGATGAGTGAAGTCATTCATACACTCTCACTGCCTATGTAACCATTCCACTCCTCTCTCTCCTTTCCTCTCACAGTTTGGTGACATGATGGAGTCCTCTACTAGGATGAAAAGGAGCTTTTACGCCGCAAAGGACTTATACAAGTATCGGCACAGTTATCCGGTAAAGAGTTACATCTACTCTTTTCACGTTTCTCATACAGAGTTTGAAGGCCAATCATCTTTGAATATGAAATTTGCAGTTAATATTGCAGTACAGTCAGCAGAAAACAGAGTAGAGACCAAATGTACAGTTTTTCTCCTCTCTCTCTCTCTCTCTCTCTCTCTCTCTCTCTCTCTCTCTCTCTCTCTCTCTCTCTCTCTCTCTCTCTCTCTCTCTCTCTCTCTCTCTCTCTCTCTCTCTCTCTCTCTCTCTCTCTCTCTCTCTCTCTCTCTCTCTCTCTCTCTCTTCTCCTCTCTCTCTCTCTCTCTCTCTCTCTCTCTCTCTCTCTCTCTCTCTATCCTTCTGTCCTGGTTTTAATCTGTGATTCTGTTGCTCAGAACTACAAGGAGCCTCGTCAGCCGAGCGAATACCGCAATCTGAGGTTTTATCTGAATAAGATCCCCCTGGTGCCGGATGGTGAGTGTGTGTTTGCTTTTTCGTTTTAATGACTGTGCAATGGGATTTGGACTGAAAAGAACGCCATCATTTGTGTTACTCAAAATTTCTTTGTATGTGTTCAGTGCTTTTTATTGCAGCCATTGAATGTGTGTGAGTGAAGTGCTGCTAGTGTGTACTAAATTGTACCATAGTGGGGGTTCTCTTTCTTTTGTCTTTTCATACTATTTCCTGTATTCTTCAATAAGGAACTAATATTATTGCTGTTCTTTCCAGGACAGCATTGTATGGGGTTCAAAATGTTTGCCAAACAAATCTGCTTTATTGTTTTTAAATCACCATTATATTAAAGGAACTTCCTCCCTGGAAGTCCCTTGATTCTCATAATGAGACTGTGCCTTAATTGTTACATGGGGAAATTTCAGGCATTTCAGGAACAAAAGCGTGGTGCAAATAATGATCTGGCTGGTAATCCAATAAGATTCAAACCATGGTTTACACAGATGATCCATGAGCAAGAGAGTCATCTTAAAATAATTTTACCCTTGATTACTTCAAGAAATAGTTCTGAATAACAAAAATTCGGTCATTATTTACTTGCTTCAAATTTGTGTGCTGTTATTGTTTCTGTGGGATGCTAAACATGTTAGAAGAATATACACATTCCTCTTTTTCATAATCATTATTTTGAGCTTTTCAATTAATTTGTAAAGGTTCTCGAGTTGAGAGCTTCTTGAATTGGCTGATAAATAACCTAAATGTTTAAAAAAAATCTTGTTTCTCACACAAAGTTTTAAGGACTATTTTTATACTCTCATAATGTTTTTTGTCTTTATTCGCGGTTCTCAGCTGTGGTCACTATGACCCAACCTTTTTTATGTAAAAGGTTATATATATATATATATATATATATATATATATATCTTTAAAATGTATCCTTCTGTATTCTGTATCCATAGAAAAAATAATAGCATATGAGTTTGCAACATCATGAGGGTGAGTAAATAATGAGTTTTCATTTTTGATTGAGCTATTGCTTTGTTACATTAGACATGTTCTGAAATTTGCTTTGGATTAAATGTGTCTGCCAAAAAAGAGATTTTGAGAAAACAAAAGAGTCATGTTGATCCCACCTACAATATTTCACATAAAAATATTGATGGTGAGACTGACAACACAAGCATATTACAATACACAAAGACATGAACATACATCCTGCAAGAACATTTATACCCAAATGAACATAAAGCAGTTTTTACAACCGAATACACATGCCAGCTGGTGTAAGGGAAGAACATGGGTTCTGGAGTGCTTCATTAGCTGAATGTTTTCCTGCGGGGCCAGTTTAGGCAGGCAGACAGTGAAGACATCTCAGAGGAGCCATCGATTGGTTATTGTGGGCATGTTTGAGAATTAACTGGATCTGTTGTGCAAGCATTTAATGGCAGCATAACTGCTTCACTGCTGTTTAGGCAGAAGGACACACACACACACACACACACTGCTGTGCTCTGTGTTCCCTTGAGATCTCAGTGTTTCCATGTCACGGATGACCTACACGTCTGTTTGCACTCTGATCTGAAACAACACGCTGTCCTATCATGTCTCATATGTGGATGAATCATTATTTTTTTATCAAATCTTTTAAATGAATCATTTGATCTATTATACATTGGTCTGAATGATTTGTTCACAGACTATTTAACTCAATGATTCAGAAATCAGGTCCTAGTAATTCTCAGCTTGAGAGCTCACTGAAAGAAAAGATGATGAAATTACGATTAAAATTTTGGTCTGTTCATAAGAAGTCTTATGGACTACAATTATGATACATTTACCGCACTTTTGCTTTCTTTTTGCTTTTCTTTTGAATGTTCCATAGAAGAAATAAAGTCATAGGCTTTTGAAAAACTGTCCCTTTAATAGAGTTTTAAGTGACTAATGCTGAGCTTGGCCTGTTGTGATTATTTATTATTTTTCTCTTTGTCCCTGCAGGTATTTATATTGAAGAAATCCTCACTAAATGGAGGGGCGACTATGAAAAATTAGAGCACAATCACACATACATTCAGTGGTAAGACATTTCTTTAATATTCCAGTTTCTCTGCGAGCAATAAAGCACCTAGTCAGTAATTGCTTAATAATACTTAATAACTGAGACTTGTTATCGGCCAGGCACTTATTATTATCACTGCTTGTTCAAAGAACAGAGAAAGTTGCAAACTAATATGTGCATGAAGGATTTTTGGATGGCGAGACATGGATTAGATATACTTTTCTTTACCATCTGTTCAAAATTCATCTTCTTTAGATGCAAATCCTGTAGATCAAGGCAAAATCAAACAAGAGCATGAAAGCGGACAAAGGCAGTTATAAAGACAAAATCAGCCCAATTGTGGTACCTGCAGGTGAAGGGGTCAATAACATCCTTTTTGGTGACAAAAGATGGCCTTAGGACTACATTAGATAAAAGTTTCTTTAATGTTTAACGTTGCTTAAATATTAATAGACCACTTTGGCTGACATCATCTCTTTAGTAACTGAAGAAGCTTTGGGGAATGTCTATGACTTGAGGGCATTTCCTGATTAAATGGTCCATTTTCCTAACATTAAAGATGCAAATGATAAAGGTTTAATCTAAATGGCAGAAGATAAGTGCAGCCCACATTATAGAAATGTATGTAAGCTTTTCTAAGAATTTGAGATTAAATCAAGCATGATTAATTAAACATCTTGCAGGCACTATAGTAAAACAGCATCCAGCTGCTTGGGTGCGTAAAGCATCATAGCTTTAAAACTGAATAAACATTCTGTAGTATATACTGAGACATGAAGAGGTATTTTCGTATGCGACTAAAATAAATACTCAGCAACTCTTTTGGATTCCGATGATGATTATATTGTTGATATAATAAAAGAGGCACTTGTTCAAGGTCAAAATGGAAAAAATACTGAACATTCACATCACCTGTTATATACTGTAACTAGAAGGTGAAATTAATCCTACTGCAGTTGCTGCAACATGAAGGACAAAATGTGTCTCCTGCATTTGCTTCATGCTACTATTGACTAGAAAAATACAAAGCATTTCCCTTTGAACTTATTGTTCCTTAAAATAGAGCTTTAAAAAGTAAGCATTAGCATTTCGAGCCATGGGCTTCCTCAATAATTTCTAATGGGTTTTAAGTTTATTTTTAAGAGACTTTCACATACTGTAATCTTTGTTTACCATAACCAATGACATTTTTAAAATAATGTGTTTAAAAATGTAAGTTACTAGGTAAAAAAGTTGCTAAATAGGGACTTCATATACCACAAGCACTTGCTTGATCAGCTTGACAGCTGCTGGTGTTAGCAGCGTTTTTAAAGCACACAGCAGGTTCAGTTTTCACGCTTGAGGTATAAATGTGTGAAATTTCTGTTGTAGAACGTGACATAAAAGTCTCCTCAAATAATGTTAACCACAGACCTTATTCTACTCAGTCCAAAAAAAACAAACAAACTAAAATTAGCCTTTCGTGTTGGCCTACAAATTGACGTCATGTTTTTTTGTTTCATGCTCTAGTCATCCTCTTTTTCAACCTCTAATTCATTTTAAAAATAAATATTATACAATACCTACGTCACCAAGGAGGAAACATGTAAACAGTAATGAATTTGAATCTGCTGGCAATGTAACATTCAGCGAACGTTGAAGGTTGTATGGAGGTTAAACAGAGGTTTTACGTCATGTGCTCTTGTAAAGTTGTCAGTAGGGTGCCGTTACCTCACTCACCCCCAGAGCTGAAGCTCCTGTTCGTTCCTGCCTGTGCTGTTATTATGAGCATTGAGGGTGAGGAAGAGGGGGAGGACATGATGCCCCAAGCCCGCGTGAAATAACAACACAGTTCTAAAATCAAGCTTCACGCATATGCTGCCATTCGTACCTCAGCACCCCCTCCTGCCGAGGAAAAAGTGATTAGCTTCTCTCATTCCCCCCTACTCATTTTTTCACACTCCGTATGCTTGCAAGGCTACTTGCATAATATCAATTAGCGAATGTAAAAACACAAGTGAGTGCAAGCAGACAGATCGCTAGCATTTTGCCTCTTCAAGTAAATTAAGATGAAATGACCGCGAAAGCTTGCCTGCTATAGCAGGCAGCCAGCCAGAATGTCATGGCTTCAGAGAAAGAAGAGAAACAGGAGAGGAATGGGAAAAAAAGATGTGCCAAGGTTTGCGAGTTGTCCTTCACTAGTGGTCGGCAACATGTAGGATAAAAAATCTGGCAGGAAGAAATTTACTCTTTTTTGCATTGTGTGTGTGTCTTTTCTCTCTCCCCCTAGTCCCCTTCCCCATATCCTAGTGACGGTCACTTTTGCCTGTTCCAGCATGATTTATTTGTGGTGCTAATTCAATCATCATGATTTATTGTCTTCAATCATTCATTATGTTATATACACTCTTACCACTGTTAATTTTCATTTATTGTTTTCAATTTAATGTTTAATGTATATATGAATACACTAATATATTTGAGCGTATTTTGCAGCACAACTGATATGGGTTTGTTAATGGCCAGTGCCAATACTGATAACTAGCTAACTTGATATGGTTGATATAAAGCAGATGCAGTATATGATATAGGCTAATAAAATTTAACTATAGTAAATAACTATATTCCTGTCGTTCAAACTATAGAGCAATGTCAAGGTCATGGGTTTGATTCATAGGTTATGTAGAAAATGCACACCTTCAATGCAAAGCACTGTGTATATATATATATGTGTGTGTGTGTGTGTGTGTGTGTGTGTGTGTGTGTGTGTGTGTGTGAATAAATATAATGTGAATAAAATACAGTAATTAAGCATTTTTATGCAAAAGTTACTCAAAATAACCCTAACCCAAAATAGCATGTATTTGCAAAAGTTTATCCAGAGTTCTCAGTCAGGTCTCTAATGGATAAATAATGATAAATTCAGAGGTAGATCCTAACATGTTTCTTTGCTGCTTTTACAGGCTTTTCCCACTCAGAGAACAAGGCCTAAATTTTTATGCTCAAGAACTCACTCAGGATGAGATAAAGGTATGCTGCTATTAAAATGTCTTATTTTCCGCCAACACATTCAGAATCACTTTGCCGCTGCTTTGAGGGAATTGCTTTATGCGCGAGCTTGAGCGTGGAATAGGCTATAGACTAATACGCCTGCCTATATATTAAAGGATGCTTAATATATTTTTATATTAATCAATTTAATATAACATGTGACTAGTTTGCTAGAAAAATCTTTAGTCGGGGGCAGGCCTACTTAGCACAAGGAAGCGCTCCATTTTTAAAATAAAATGCTATAATGACATTACGAAAAGTGCGACAGCTGCAAATCACGTTGTTATTGCATTGCACGAGTTATGTATGCGTACAGAGTGAAATGTTTTTATTATTTTTTTTATTATCATCTTAATTATTAAATACAATAGGCTATAGCATGTATATAATTGATTCCAGGAAAAAATCTGTGGGGGTGCTATGGGGGTGCTTTTGTCTTTCTTGGGGGTGCTAAAACACCTGCTAGCCCCTCCCTAGCGCCGCCCATAGCTGCTAAAGTCAAGCACGAAGGAACAGTCAAGACATGTATACTCTTTAACAAGGTTCTTCAAAGCAAAGAACTTTCTTGTTTTGAATTTTTATTTTATTAATTTTTGCTGTATAAGGTCTTGAGTTGACAGTATGGTTATCTGGATGCAATAAAAAATAAGTGCTTTAAATCATTGTTTTGATTTTTGGGTCCTTAAAGGTTGGTACTTATAAAAAAAAAACTGGAGAATAAAACATATTTGAAACTCCAAATATATTAGGCTGTAAAAACCTTTGGTTCTAATTGGAGCCTCTATTTTTAATAGTGTAATATCACCTAGTCAGGGGTGTCAGAACATCCATAAATAGGTTCAGGAAAGTGGCACATTCAGTGTTTTAGTCTTGTCCTGCCTCTGTTTTATTCAGCCTTAAATAACCTTCTGTAGTCATTGTGCAGATCAGCTTTAAACCAAGTACATTTTTGTTTTCAACAGGAATTCCAAAGCACTCGAGATGCCAAGAGACGCTTCCTCCTAGCATATACGATCATGTTGGATTTCTTTGGAATCAAGCTCCTGGATAAAAACGGGAATGTGGCTCGGGCCCTAAACTGGCAAGATCGCTTCCAGCACCTGAATGAGTGAGTTGTCTTTCTGGTTTGCTGTTTTTAAAAGTCCTTTCTACTCTATAATTTCTTTCTTCTTCCCATTATGTTCTACTTCATCTGCACCAGTTATCTTCACATTCCATGACAATCTGAACTCCTAGTCTCCCAGCTCCCGTCTCCTGCCATATTTAGCATGCTTCAGTTCAGGGAGTTATAGGGCCTCATTTATAAAACATGCGTACACACAGATTTGATCGTAGAGTGTGCGTACGCAAAAATCCACGGCAACTTTCATATTTATAAAAACGGTCTTTGACGTGGAAAAGAGCTTAGCGCCACGTCAGGGTCTGAGCAGACGTACACACTTGTTTGCCCGAGTGCTGCAGGTTTTTGGAAATATAAGCCATTCTTGCCGCTTGTAAAAGATTTGGACATTGTCAGGTGCTCTTTTATAAGTCAAGGACATTAATTAGACATTGTTTACAGGGTGGAGATCTGAAACTGTTCAGCTGCGCACAAATTGCTCATTGCAATTTATAGATTTCACATCTAAAAGAGAGGCGTACGCACGTTTTCTGTGCGTACGTTCGTTCTATGAATCACACGTACGCACTTTGAGAAATGATCGTAAAATCAAATTTAGGATTCTTTCTACGCAGTATTTTATAAATGAGGCCCATAGTCTCCTGTCCCTGCAACACAATTTCACAGTCATGACCCCGACTGCACCGTCATGTGACCGTCTTATGCAGGGGTCGGAGAAATGGAGTCGGGGTCCCCAAACAGAGGATGTTGAACAGAAAAGAACAGAACAGGATGCAAAAACTTTTGCATTTAGAGAAATTATGATTTAGATTAGATTAGAAAAAATGCAGAAAAGGAGAATTGCAAACGAGTTTGATGAATGCACGATAAGCAAGGAGGGAGTGAAAGAAAATCTGCAGTGCAGCGGGCTGAGTAGTAGACATAGATGACTGTGTGTCATTGCCCCAGGACTGTGCCATAGAGGACACACTTACATTACATTGCAGAGATACACTGCTTGATGAATTTTGTCCGCAGTGTGAATGGGTCTATACAAAAAGCTGTCATTTTGAGTAAACTAAGCGTATTCCTCTCTTACACTGGACAAAAATGACTTCTTGATGAGTTTTTATTTAGTCTTTTTGGCTTGTTGTCCAGTAAACATATCTAATTGACACTGCAAAGGTGGCACAGAAGTGCTTCTGAAGTGGCATGTTAGGTGTCTTTACACAGACACTTGTTTAATGCTGCTTAGGGGTGGTATAAATGCGTTTAAACTAGGACTGCCCTCGACTAAAGATTTTTCTAAATGACTAATAGTCGTTCATTTGAAGCGATTAGTCACCTAATCACGTTTTTATTTATAAAACCATATAATTCATAGCGAGCCTTTAATTGCCGATAGCCTATCAGCGCTCAAGCGCACACATAAAGCTTGCCACAGCGCACCGCAGAAGTAATGTTTATGAATGCTTCAGGGAAAAACAGCAAGAAGACTGCATTAACATCATAATTCTTATGACATCATCATCATCTCCACAGTGGACGTGCATGTTTCATACAGATTACATAATCCCAAAATATTTGTGTTATATTTGAATTGGTTCATTTAAAAGTAGATATTTCGCTTTCTATAGATATATTTTTCATGTCTTTGAGGCAAGCATGGAGTTTCGGTTCTTTTTTTTTTGACGCGCTCAAGTTCACAGAGACGGCAGAATTCATTATTTTACAAAACGTTTTGTTATTGTGAGGGCACACAAATGCAAGTAGGCTTTTTACAGATTCGAAAGATGTATTACTCTTATCTGTATGGCCAAAAATGATCACACCGGCACATCCAAGTTAACTTTCATGCAGTGAGCACGCTACTGTTCAGCTTCCACACTCTGCACTAACACATGAATAGCGCACATTTTTCTAGGTTAATGTCAAAGTGAGCGGCTATGTAATGATGCTACTACTTGTATGTTTCAGATGATAAGCCACATTTGAGGTCGATGAACGAAATAAACATTTGCATGTGCTGACCGATGTACACAGACCAGCAGTTAATAATCTGTCTGTCACGGACTAACGTTACATAACTTCACCACTTTCTGTGAATTTTTTTTTCCCTGCGACTTAATACAATTTTGATCGACTAAGTCTCTTCTGGTCGACTAACGGTTAGTCGACTATTAGGGGGCAGCCCTAATTTACACAGCTGTAGCCTATACTTTGATTACAGGGACTGAAGTGCATCTGAGCAGGCATAATTTAGTCTAGCTGTTATACAGCATTGCATCTTTACACTGAATTTTGAGCAGAGCAGCCTTAACTAGGCTGTGCAAAGATGCCTCAACTATTCTTGAAACAAGATCAGTTTACTTGAGAATCAACACTGCATACAATATTTAGGCCTGTTTTCAAGTAAAGTATTTTAAATGTAGGCCTACTTTGTTTTAGTTATACTGCAGATTTCTTTCACTTATTCATTTTTTCACTTATTATACACTTATTTTTGTCACTTTTTCACTTTTTTCATTTTTTTAAACTTGAACTTCTAAGACAAAAATTAAAGGTATTGAAGGTACATTTATGAAAATTATTTTATTATTTTTTATTTTCAATTTATACCTCATTTATATCCTAATTTTTAAGTCGCTTTGGATAAAAGCGTCTGATAAGTGCCTAAATGTAAATGTATACAAATTCTAACTAGATAGGTAAATAGCTAGATAGAGACAGTATATAGGACTTTTGAAGTGTAGCCAATGTCAAATAAATTTCACAAAGTTCATTGGTACTGTGACCCATTAATTCATTACAAAAGTTTGGATAATGTGGAGGTTTCTTAATACGTGAAACTAGACCACATAAATAAATATATTGTATGTTTTATTATTTTGTTTATTTTTGATTAAGCAAGTTGATTATAGTCACAACTAAAGGGCATTGCAGTATGCAATATAGCATTTTTATATTTGTATAAGGGTATTGATAACAATATAAAACAATGTCATCAAAGAAATATGGTAGAAAAGTACACCCCAAAAAATGCCAATGAACCAGCCTTTGTTTTATGTATGTAAATAATATATTGCTTAGACCCTTCCTTACAAAGTTCAGTTACCAAAAATAAAATGTCAAAACATGTTCTCCTCTGTCAACAACCAATATTACTTTAACTGAAAATGTTGGCATTGTGTGAAACCTATATTTTGTCCTATGACCTCTTTTCTTTCCAGGTCACAGCACAATTACCTGCGTATTACTCGCATTCTGAAGAGTCTTGGTGAACTGGGCTTTGAAAGCTTCAAGCTGCCTCTGGTGCATCTGCTGTTGGAGGAGGCGCTGGTGGAGGGCACTTTACCCAACATGCGTCACAGCGCACTGGAATACTTCATCTACACACTGCGCCAACACGCTCAGAGACGCGCCCTGCTCCGCTTCGCCCAGTGCCACTACCAGCCGCCCGAGAACTTCATCTGGGGGCCACCCAAGAAGAAGCGCATTCCAGCCTCTGGATCCACAGTGATGAAGGCAGGAAAAAATGAGGTGGTGGAGAGGAGTGTGGGCAAAGCCAGGTCACCTAGGGAGGGCAGAAATAACTTAGAGAGAGAGGCGGATGACGTGGACGAGAGGAAGAGTGGAGAGTGGAAAACAGCAAAGGGGTCCATGGTCCTGCAGGAGGTTAGGGGAAGGGTACATCTAGAAGAATACATTGAGACCATTCCTCTGTAAGAATATAAAGAGAGGGATTCTGGGAATTCTCGAGTAGCTTAATCTGAGCTTAAAGTTAAGTAAAAGAATGGCACAGCAATATTATTCCATACTATTGCCTTTTAGAGACTTGCTTTGTGAACAACTTGACTGTTTGCCATTTTGATTATTTATTTTTTTTATTAATATGAGGTGTTTTTCTTAACTCTGAATACTTTTCAGAGTGTTAGCGGATGAATTTCTCTACCATAATTCTTACTTGCAGCCCTCTGAGAGTTCTTAGCGCATGTACAAGTGTGAGTATGTATAAGTGCTACCTGAGCACTCTGTTTGTGTGAAATTTTGCACTTTTTGACTATTCAGTCTTCCCCTGTGAGAGAATATTATCTTAGTCTACCGACTTTGAGATGAGGCTTTATTTGCTAATCATAAGCCCGTTTCTCTGACAGACGTGTGTTCTTTTGCGTGTTCAGAGCTCGCTGATGTTTCTTACAACGGATACTAGTAGCTCATTGTAACAGATTATAATAATGTGAAGTATAAGTGTGAATATACTTGCAGGAATTTTCAGGTAATTGATCTTCCATGTTTCTATAGGTACGTGTGAGACTTTAATCCAGTTTTCTCGAATATGTCTTGCAATATAAAGTGCCTCTTCTTTCGTTTGTTAAAGCATACGTAACGTGCTTTATATCATTTCGAGTCGGAAGTCGCGCAGTAGGCCTAAGCCGTTTGTGGAAAAACGCAAATGTTTCTAAGCAAAACAAACTTGAATTTAGACTCTTTTGTGTTATATGTTAGTTTTTGATAAATCAAAGCCTTAGCTCTTATTTTTTTTATGGTAAATGCCGTTTTGACGCTACTAAATGTGACATGACAGATCGCTTGTAACCGGCGGTTCAAACGGCGGCATTTAGGCTACCGCTCCTTACAGTAGGCTACTAAAGCACACCAGAAGGTATATTGAAAGTGTATTCATGTTGAACGTTTTATGTAATCGGCGAAGAAGTTTTTCAAAGGCGAAGACATTGGTGCATTACGTAAAACAGCTTTTGAACAACATGGTACATAGCCTAACATTCACCTTAGGAATGTCCGCTCATTAGTTGGGAAAAAAAAGTAGGCCTAAATAATAATAGTTGAATATATGCACAATATTATAAATTAACATTTACATTTTTAGGCTGTTATTTATTTATTTAGATGCCTTTTTCTTAAAAACAGGTTTGACAGCCACCGTTTAAATGATTAGGCCTATATCTCGAGAACTGTTTGAAAGGTAATGGTGATAACATTAGAAAGCAAAGACTTTGCATTTTCATTCAGTGCATATAACTTAAAATGACTCAACGTGATGGAGCAATTCACATATGTACGTGTGAGTGTGTATGCTGCCTTTCTCTAATCATACTTAGCCTACAGTGTTTTAAGTGTGGACAATCAGGGCTATTGATGGTCACTATCCACATAGGATACAAATAAATGAGTGTTTTATTAGCAAATATTAATTAATGTGGCTCACGCATGCATGTTACGTGTGTTTGTTCCACACTGGTGTTTCAGAGTGTACCCAGAGGGCTAGACAATACCTCCACAGCACGTGTGTGTGTGTGTGTGTGTGTGTGTTATGGGGTTCTGCCTTTTTAGTTTCTAATGGCAAACAAACAGCAAAAAATGTCAGGAAATACTAAATCCCTTTTTTCTTGTAATAGTGGCTGAAGTCAATCTTTCCTTTTCTCTTTTGGATTAAACGATGAAGGCTCTCTCAGTCTTTTCCCTTCAGTCAATATTTAGATTGAGCACGCTTTTCTGTTTTCTAACAGAATCTAACCCAGTTCATACCCTGGGGTTCATTAAATGCCATCTCTCTAAATGTGTGAGTCATGCATGAAAAGAGGGTTCACATTCTGCTTCCTTATTTCCTCAAAATGAACAGATAATTCTTGTGTCCAAAACCTGAAAAACCATAGTTGTCCTGTCTACTAAGATGCCTTCATCTCAATTTTTGAATTCAACACAGATGTGCACTGCAATATCCCACAATCCTGTGCATAGCAGTTGGAGAAACGAAAAAAAAAAGACATCTGATGGAGAGATTGAAAGAAGTACATTTATTCATAAATGTCTGTTTTTTCGACTTCTACTAGAAATAAGTATTAATATTTGCTTGCTTATCTCTTAAGCTCACTTGAATTTCTTGAAGTTGTTGATTTTTAGATGTGAAGTTATAATGCTTTGGAAGTCAGTCTGAAACCAGTTTTCTTTGGGAGGTACTTTTATACAAAAACATTGCCTTTAAGTCAAAATAGGCAGCGAAACTTAGGTTTCAGGCTTCTGTCCTGTTGGGAAACAAATAGCCATCTTCTCTTTGTCCAGCTGAAAAACCTGTGGTTCTAAGACTGTTGAATCCACATTTCAGTATTTCAGTGTTTCTTGTGCCATAACCGTGTGGAAACAGTTTGACTGGCGACATGTAAGGCGCCTTAAGTGTTTATAACTTATAACTTTGTTGAGAAGTGATAATTTGTAATCAAAGGAAGTGTGATTTGGAAGTTCATATTTGGATGTTTCTATTGTGGCCTATACTGTATAATAAAGTGCAGCTCTTTGATGAATTGTAAGTGTGTGTGCGTTTAAATGTAGCTACTGAATTTTGATGTTTTGTGAATTTGACTGACACAACTGCGATTTTGCATCTTTTAATTCCCCCCTTTACATTTAATTCAATTGAATTCATTTGCCAGTCAGAGGTGGATAAATGGGTATGGTGATGTTACTATTATGGTGTGTCAAATATATATTTATGCACTTTGAGAAGATATTGTAAATGCACATATAAAGCAACTCTTTGTAATAAATAACATTTTAAAATAAAAAATATCAAATCGCAAACTAACCACAATAATTTCCTAACTTTTCCTTTTATTACATAGCACTATCGAATACTTTTTCTGATTGGTCAATCACAGCATTCTGTGGTCAAATAAGATACAATAATATAATAATATGAATATTATAATATATAATTATGATTATATAAAATAAAATATTTTTAATTAATAATAAATAAACACACACACACATTTCCTTATTAATGATCAACATAATAAATGATTTAATGTATGTGGAAAATCTACAGAATAATATATCCAATCCATTAAGTTAAGTAAATTAAGTACAAATGTCAAATCTAATTTTCCTGTCACCATGTTGCCATGACTAACAAAACATCCAATTGTCCAAAAATCCTTACATTTTAATATTTGTTCTCGGTAAACACTTTTTTCTTACATTCCATCACATATTTTCATATACTGTATGAAACAGTAAAGATCAAAGTATGTGTTCTTCATTGCTACACATTTTAAATGCATCAATATAGCCATACATGGTCCATGCATATAATGCAGTATATTGAAAAACATAGCACTAGTTTAGATTATTTAGCATATGGTATTATATTTTCCAGTATATTCCCATATGTGACCCTGGACCACAAAACCACTCTTAAATCGCTGGGGTATATTTTTAGCAATAGCCAAAAATACATTGTATGGGTCAAAATTATCGATTTTTCTTTTATGCCAAAAATCATGCTATTAAGTAAACATCATGTTCCATGAAGATATTTTGTAAATTTCCTACCATAAATATATTAAAACTTAATTTTTGATTAGTAATATGCATTGCTAAGAACTTCATTTGGACAACTTTAAAGGTATTTAGATTTTTTTACACCCTCAGATTCCAGATTTTCAAATTGTATCTCAGCCAAATATTGTCCTATCCTAACACACCATACATCAATGGAAGGCTTATTTATTCAGCTTTCAGATGATGTACAAATCTCAGTTTTGAAAAATTGACACTTATGACTGGTTTTGTGGTCCAGGGTCACATTTATTTTCGTTTCGTAAGGGCAGAGTGATGAAAGACCCTTTAGCTTATGGTCTTGATCATGTGATTTGGGTTTATTCTGCAATAGGGACCGGCTAACTGAAGCTCATCGCTTACATATGCAATTTCAAAACAATCTCTCAGCTTAAGATAAAGCAGCTCTGGCTTCCCTCTCAGCTACTGCAGAGCACTGCACCATGTCTTTGACAGAGGACAAGTTGAAAATCACTCCGTCCCCTCCCATAATCCACACCGCTCTGTTGAGAGGATTATGAAGTCAGGGAAAACAGTTAAAATTGTGATAAAATCACAGAAGAGCAGTGCCATATGGTCTGTTCAGGCAGCCTGGTCCCAGGTGGGCTTAAGGAGACCGCATATCCCGTAATCAGCGTGAGCTTTGCTGTTGCTTGTCAAAGCATCAGTGTGTGGGAGCGGTTTTCCTGATATACACCTGTAAGTGTGACTTTCCCTGCCAGCTCTTCAGTCTGAGAGTTG
This sequence comes from Sinocyclocheilus anshuiensis, assembly GCF_001515605.1. Taxonomy (NCBI): domain Eukaryota; kingdom Metazoa; phylum Chordata; class Actinopteri; order Cypriniformes; family Cyprinidae; genus Sinocyclocheilus; species Sinocyclocheilus anshuiensis. The sequence goes on along the minus strand of NW_015536468.1, from coordinate 644,699 downwards.
TCAGACACACACCTGGCCCGGCTCTCCTGGTGCGCTCCTGCACATCTTCTCCTGTAGTTTTCTTCACCACAGTACCTGTCTGCCTACTGTTTGATACCAACACATTGCGACTGGATAGCATTGCATTAGTGAGCTCTTGTAAAGCATAGTGAAGCCTGGGAAATCTGCTTTAGGAGAATATGTTCATGTTCTGTCCACAAGCAAAAAACTACCATGATAATGCCATGTTTTTGGACACGTACCATAGTAATTTGATGATATAATTTGAAACGTTTATATGAGTGTCATAAATATGACGGTATGTAAATATGGTAATCATTCAGTAACGATATGGGGTTTTCTTCAACTATGGTCATATATATGCCAAGATTTTGTTTTGTTTTTGGAAGAAATCTCAGTTACACTTTATTTTAAGGTGCCCTTGTTACAGTGTAATTATACATGTAAGTACTGAGTAATATTAATTAACTACATGTACTTACTATATGGTTAGTAATTATGCATAATTTATTGTTATTATAATAGTAAGTACATGTAACGTGTGTAACAAGGAAACCTTAAAATAAAGTGTTACCGAAATCTCTTATGCCCACCAAGGCTGCATTTATTTGATCAAATATACAGAAATGTTATAAAATATTATTACAATTATTACAAAATAACTTTTTTAAATGTAATATATTGTAAAATGATGTTTATTAATTTGATGCTAATTTGATGCCATTACTCCAGACTTCAATGTCACATGCAGTGTTTTTTGCAGGATTTTGTTGATGAAGAGGAAGGCCACAAGACAAGAACAGCATTTACTTCAAACTGAAATATTTTATAACATTATAATGTCACTTTTTCATCAATTTAATGCATATTTGCTGAATACATCAATAAAATAAACTAAAATAATAATTATAATAAATAAAATATTTGATGTATTATGAATACACAAATAAATAATATTTTCATACTTTTGGCATAATTTAATAACATTACAGTTTGATTGCAATTGACATACAATAAAATATACTGCTTACAAATAATATTAACTTTATTTTAATTTGTTGTGAAGTGATTATAATTGCAGTATTTTTTGGAAATATCCATTTTATGTAATTTATTATTTAATAATTATTTATTTTTATGTTAAGTGTAATTTAACTGAGAGGCTGTCTTAATTTAGTTTGTTTAATAGGTCAGTATGCTCCAGTTAGCTGTTAGTAAAACACTGTTTTACTCCAGCACTCTTGCTCTGGTTCATGTGTGTTCAATGTGCTGAGTGGAAAGCAGTATGGCCGTACTGATCGGGAGTGACAGCATGAGGCGGAAGGGCTTGCGTGCTGGGTGTCTGTGTTGTGAAGCGGATACTCCCCATGACTCACTCTTCTTGCTGTGCGCATGTATCTTCCTTTCTGTGCTGTAGTCTCATTCAATTAGCAGCCTCAAAGCTTCATACCACAGCTCTCAATTAAACGTACAACATGCACTGTGCAACTCAGAGCAGTGATGCAGAAAAACAGGCATCAGCCCCAGGTCAGGCGAGAATGGATCAGTCAGCGTGTTTAGATCAGGCCTATACTGAATGACACAGAGCCCTGCTGTTCACACGCCCCATGAAACTGATATCACAGCAGTCAGTGCATCTTGGAATACTAGCTTACTACTTGCTGAATACTGAGCATTATATATTGCATACTAGTTTATTTCCTGTGTTGGTGTATTTCTTTTTGAAAATAGAAAGAAATGAACACTTTTTATTCAGTAAGTATATGTTAAATTGATAAAAAAACGAGAGTAAATTGAATTGAACTTTTTATTCATCAGACAATCCTGAAAAAAAGTTTTACAGGTTCCAAAAAAACAAACAAACCTGTTTTCAACATTGATAATAAATTACCATGATTTCTCAAGGATCATGTGATGCTGAAGACTGGACTAATAATGCTGAATATTCGCTTTGGCATCACAGAAATAAATTATATTTCAAAGTGTATTAAATAGAAAACTGCTATTTTAAATTGTAATAGTATTTCACAATATTACTGTTTTTACAGTATGATCAAATACATGCAGCCTTGATGAGCATAAGATACTTTAAAAATGAAAAAAATGAGTATTTATGATTCATTTCCCAAGTTGTACATTTTAAACGTATATATTTGCTAAAAGTTTGTCAGCGTTTGGCATTACACTGGTATATTGATATTTTCAAAGCTAATAGACAGAGACTAAAACCCATAAACTGTGGTTTCATGGGCTCTTTAAGGAGCAATGTTTATATAATCCTGTCAACCACAATGATAAGATTATAAGCAGCTGCTTACCTCACCTCTTCCGTCATCACCACTATCATCTGCTCTCTCTAGTAATACCATGTTGAAAATTTGACCTTGAGTCAAGTCTTATCCTCTGAGCTTCTCTAATATGAACAGCCAACCTCCCTTTCAGAAATTATAGAATTATGTTCTTTTTGTTTTGTTTTTTGGTAACACTTTAGAACAGGGAACACATATTCACTATTAACTTTCCCTATTAGTTTTCCCTGAACAAATTCCTAATTTGCTGCTTATTAGTAGTTAAAGGAATAGTTCACCCAAAAATTTAAATTCTGTCATTAATTACTCACCCTCGTATTGTTCCAAACCCGTAAGACCTTCTTTCATCTTCGGAACACAATTTAAGATATTTTTGATTAAATCTGAGGGCTCTCTGACCCTCCCATAGACAGCAAGGGAACTACCACGTTCAAGGTCCAGAAAAGTACAAAGATGATCGACAAAGTAGTCCATGTGACATCAATGGTTCAACTGTAATGTTACGAAGCTACGATAATACTTTTTTTGCACAAAGAAAACAAAAATAACAACCTTATTCCACATTTTCGTCTCTACTGCGTCACTTGTGGATGCGTGTTCATGTCAGTACCATGACGCAAGCATGTGGTGGCACCGGCGTGATGACGTTGAACACATGCCTTGTTTACACTCGGGCCCAGTAGCACCGTATCCCTTCTAGCCTTAACCGTAACCATGCTAATAAGCAACTAGTTAAGAACTGTTCCTTATAATAATGTTAGCTTTTTTTTTTAAATCTCAACTATAGACATGTAATTTATTAATACCTGGATATGGGATATACATTAATAATTTAGGCTATCAGGGGTTATTTGACATGCTTACAGGTTTATAAGCCCGTCCATTACAGTAATTTATTATGACTGAGTGTCAGTGTTGGTAGTGTCATATATCTGGGGGTTTTTTCACACATCTAGGGAATGTCCATACTACAGTATTTGAATTTTGTCCAGCTGACAAATACGGGTGACTTCCTCTTTTACATTCTCTCTTTCTGTCTGTCATCTCCACTTTAACTCAACTTTTGAACTCTACAGACCTATTGTAAATGTAGATCATGTGAATGGCTGCTGAAAATGCATATATACAGTAGATACAATTTTGACCGTGATACAGTTTTTGTTTAGCATGCAAGGGAAGCAGAGTTGAAAACCTGACTAAATTTGTATGTATGTATGTATGTGTATGTATATATATTTCCCCAATTCCCCATTGGGACAACAGTAACTTGAAACCCCAGATGTTGTTTGCGGAAACTTCTGTTTTCTTTAAAGAGGAAGTACTGATGGTACTCATAGCAGTAAGTCTAATGAAACGGCCAGTTCTTTCAACTCAATTCTTCATTGTTAGCAACCACATGACTTCAAATGACCTTCCGTTAGCCATGCAATGAAAAAGTACATTTAGGCCTTGTCCAAAATATTACCCAGCCATTACACAGCTGTTCCCACGCAGGCTTAATACCAGGGGCCTCATTTATAAAATGTGTGTATGTACAGATTTGATCTTAGACTGTGCGTACGCTAAAATCCACGGCAACGTTCATATTTATAAAAACAGTCTTTGACATGTAAAGTACTTACCGCCACGTCAGGGTCTGAGCAAGCGTACGCACTTTTTCTTGTGGCAAAGGCGGAGTACTGCAACTATATGAACATCTAAGCTGCAATAATAATAAAAGCGGTGTACGTACGCACGTGTTTTTGTGCGCACGTTCGTTTTCTCTGAATCGCACTTATGCACTTTTGAGAAATGATCTTAGAACAAATTTAGTACGGTTTATACGCAATATTTTATAAATGAGGCCCCAGGAGTATGTATACTTGAGAAAGCGAGAACAAGAGTTGGAGAGTCACATTTGGCCAGTAAGCACTTACAGTGTCTTACATTATCGGCTTAGGTTTGTGCATTGACCCCTGACCCCTATATACAAGACTGTTAATAGCTTTGGGGTTGGTAGGATTATTTAAATGTTTTTGAAAGAAGCCTCTTATGCTCACCAAGGCTGTGTATATTTGATTAAATGCATTAATATTGTGAAATATCAGAAATAATTCTAATATACTTATACTTTTCATTATCAGTATTGAAAGCAGCTGTGCTACTTTATATTTTTGTGGACAGTTCTTTTTTTTCAGGACTTTTTGATGAATAGAAAGTTCAAAAGAACAGCATTTATTTGAAGTGGAAACTACATTAAAGTGATTATTACGTTTTGAATATGGATATTTTTCTTACAAAAACGCATCGATTCGCTACAGAAGGCCTTTGTTCACCCCCCCCCCGGAGCCGTGTGAGCAACACCCGCTGAGTGACATTAAACAGCTTGAAAGATCAGACTATTTTTAATATAACTCCGACTGGATTCGTCTGAAAGAAGAAAGTCATATACACCTAGGATGCCTGGGTGTGAGTAAAACGCAGCCTAATTTTAATTTTTGGGTGAACTAACCCTTTAATACAGTTTTTAAATGTAAACTTCAATGATAGCATCACAAATCAAATGAGATTTAAGATTTTTTTTCCATGAGGTTTAAATACAATTTAAGTTTTATAAAGCTTTTGATGTCACACAAGGTCAAATGAGCTGGTCTAGTTCCACACTTACCATACAGTATGCATTATATGTTGAATGTTACACAGTCTGCTTTCATCACAGCTCAGTATTTTTCTGTTGCTGATGTGTTGTGTAGTGCTGAGAGCAAATAAATGAAATCTGACCACACTGAAATGTTTCAGTTCCTCGTGTGGTCGAGAGTGTTAACATCCCCCGAAACTATTACTATGCTGAGAAAAACTAAATACGGGGTTTCGACTGACTGTCGTCATGTTTTTGAATGAAGGAAACATTTCACTGACGAGAAATGATGACCAAAAAAAAGAGGCCACAATAATAACAGAAGAGTCAAGCAGTCAGTTGCATATGATTTATTAAGCAAACAAGGAACAACATTCACAGAACAATCTCCTGATGTGTTTATTGCTGACAATGCATTGTTTACTTTGATAATGTTGTTTTTACGTTACACATAATATACATACATTCCAACTTCTTGCTTCCTGTTGCTGTGCCACCTGTGGAGCGAGATTATTGTTTGAAACATTTGAAAGGAACTTGGTGTAAATTTGAAAGGTGTAAATTCAGTAGCTCTCTTGCAGTTAGAAGAAAAGAACTCTGGCATCAGGAGAAAAATGAACTGAGTCAGTTTAAAGAGCACCGCAAGAAGGGTAAAAGTAAAACTAATAATGAATGATGTCTTTGTTGTCATACTTGTTGTTTCGATTCCTCCAGTTGACAGGAAAAGCTTGATCAGAGGCTGACAGTTGATTAAAACATTTCTGTTTTTTCCCACTCATAGTAGGGAGATGAATTCTCACTCATAGTTTCAGGTGAATGAGGTGGAAACGTTACTGAACTCATTTCACTTTGCTTTTAGGCAAAGTACAACAGTGATTACTTGGAGAGATATTGTAAAAAAAAAATATGAAAAGACCAGCAAAATATGTACTTAAAAAAAATTTGTGTTATCAGTCATTTTAAAAGTGTCACAATTAATTTCAGGATTGTTTCTATTGCTTTTTTAAGAAAACAAAATGTGTGTGACCCTAGCTGAATGTGTTTTTTTTAAACCAACCGTATTATTTTTTTTTTATAATATTAACGTTATGCTAAGTTATACGAGTAATAAAAGTAAAATGAATAAAAAATAATTTCTGGTTTGCTGTTGTTGAATTAGAGGCACATAAGAAGAATATGCTTAAAGTTTTGTATAATTTTACATAAAAAAAAAAGAAAAGAAAAAGGCCAGCAAAACAAGCATTTTTGTTCACTCTTTCCAAGCAAAGTCTGAAACCTTGTCGGTAATTTTCTGGAGTTAGTCTGCCACCTATTGGTTGCATATAAGAGATGCTTAAGCTATGACATACCCAAGCAAAAGTGGGTAAAGGTCATTGCAGTAGGAGAGAATGGTAACCAAAACACGGTTAGGCGTGTACACAAATACCATTGAGAGCACTGGATGTTGTGCATATCTTTGTGGACTTGGGGTTCACTTTCATGAGAGCAGTCCTAACGTATTTGTCAAAGGAAGCAAGAGGAGAGACGCCCATCGGAAGGGTGCCTCTCTCTGTTCCTTAGCGTGTATAAATAGTCACTTCCTCTCAGGCAATTCCATCGGCAGCTCTGTCTGCGTAGGGGCGCTTGCAGTTGAACAGAGTTGTCCCACCCTGTGGGGTCAGAAAGCTTCAAAGAGACCTAGAGTTCAGCCTGAACAGCTTAATGACAGGCCACTCACCCTCAGAGCCCTTCCAGTGCTCACAATGGAGTTCACTTCCTGTGTGCATTACAAAGCTCTTGTATCCTCTTCAAAATCTATCCACTTCGATCTAGCCACAAAATACAGGAAGTAGCCGTCTTCTTTTATCCTGAGCTTTTTAACATTCTTTACACACAATGAATAAACGTTTAGGAAGATAGATAGATCAGATGTCAGGTCAGGTGTAATTTCAAGTCTACTGTGACTCAAGAGATGATGAGAACATCTAGACGACTTTTTCTGAATAAGCTTTTCCCCTCCATAACGCAGCCGCAGTGAGTGTGGCGTTCCTGAGCCAGAGAGCGCAAACATCCCACTCCCGGCCTCGGGCTGGGCTCCAGCTGAGAGTGTAGGATGTTTACACTCCCTGAAGCTCATATAAGTTCCCAAGTCAGGCTGGGATGGAGAGATCTGAAAAGTGTAATGTGCCAACTGGTATATTAAATAAATAAATACATACATACATACAAACACTGTTAAATATTCCAGCACCATCTTATGTGTTGTTATTGTTTGATGGAAAAAAAAATCTCTCTCTCTCTCTCTATAAACTAAAATTAATTTGTGGCCATTTTATATTTTCCCATTTATGTTTTTATTTTTACTTCAGTCATTTAATTTTCTTTTTTTCTCGCTTATGATGTTCCTCATTTGTAAGTCGCTTTAAATAAAAAACGTTATTGAAAAAATGTTAATGTAAATAAAATGTTTAATTAAAATAATGTAAATAAAATGTTTAATTAAAAAAATAAATGTTTCATTAACTATAAGTGAGGATAAAGTAGAATATAAACTGTTTTAAAAAGAGTGCCACCAGTTAAATTAATAGAATATCAGAGGAAATGAGATCATGAAGACTGGTGGATGAAGGTCACTGCCATGCCTTTCAGGAATCTGGACATGCCAGTCATTAGTCTTTAAGATAATCTAACCGCTCTATTAATAGAGACACATTCCTCATCCTGCAGCCTACTGGCTGCTTCTGCTCTGAGGGTTGAAGGACTGCGGCAGGGAGAGTTTGTTTGTGCGAGTAAATAGAATGCGAGGGGTCTGAAGTCGGTGTCCTAAGGGACAGAGGAGAGGCGGAGGCACTGGACGCTCCCACGGATCAGCGTCATCCGAGGAACCTCTGCATCGCTCCTGGCCCCTGTCCAGGATCCCTAGCCCACCCTCGTGAAAGCAGCAACCCCTCCTCCCTCCTGAGGATGTGGCCGCTCCCAGCCCCTGTGAACCGGCCTGAATGGGAGCTTTTCACATTCTTCAGTCCCCTTTCCTCTTATTGGACAAGAAGGCTCTCTTTCTGCCCCCTCTCTCTATGTCTTGACTGAATCTTCTGGGAAAAGTCATCAGACTTGGTGCCGGCCTATGGGCATAAAGAGGGGTGGAGGACAAGAAACACAGAGAGAAAGAGTGATTGAGTTTATGAGGAAGGGGAACAAGAGAGGACAGAGCGATTAAACTGGTTGGGCTGGAAAAAGACACAAGAATGATTCTTAAAAGGTTTAGTGAATGCAGACACACAAAACTGAACTTGCTGCATCATACAGTAGACGCTACTGCAATAATTCTTCATTATATTAGGTAAATGTACAGCGTTCTTCCATTTTTAGTTCTTTAGTAAGAAACCAAAGCAGTAGAAAGTCTTTTTTCTTACAAAATATTTACATTCTAGTATTCTAGTCAGCGACTGTGGCCTTCTGGAATGCATTAGACATCACTTGGATGCAAAACCTAAAGACATTCTGCCATTTTAAAACTTGTAGCTTACACTTAACAGAAACTGTGCGGCATTTTTTATCAATTTTGTAGTTATTTTAAACTCTATGAATGAGTCAATTATTTGAAAGTGTTAGTTTGCCAATCTCTGTGTTCTTGTCCAGCATTTTAATAGCAAATTTCTGAACTTTTTATTTATTTATATTTTCTACATTAAGACGTATAAAACACTAATTTACAGCTTATTCAACAATACAGCACAGTTTATCATTAGTCCATTTTTAAACAAATAATTAGATACTTTGTATAACTATGTAAACATTCAATTAGCTTACTCTAGTAATATTTCTAACTAGCTGACTTACCACAGTGTAAACTCTGTCTGTTGACACTATAAAGAAGTGATCAGAATGTAATTTTAGAAATCCCTGCTTATTTTTATTTATCTTATTTTACTTTATCACAGTAAAGATGTCCCTAAGGAGGACTGTCTCACCCCTAGGCCAGGGTGTCTGCAGGGTCAACCTAAGAGAGCTGTCCAGAGTGCTGAAACTGGGTGCTCATTAAATCTGTCACTTATCGCAGATGAAGTGATAACCAGCTTAGTAGGAAACACTTGTTAAAATATGAGCTTAATAGAGCAAAGGTGAAGCAATTTTTTCAGTGTTAATATAATTATCCAACATGGTATGTAAAGATCACCCATGAACATACATGTGTGAGTTTCCTTTTCACACATGACTACAGAGGCAGCTGTATGTGGTTATGTGGTTCTTTGCACACTGCTATGCTAAGACCTCTAACACTTTCAACATAGTGCATGATTTGTAAACTAATACATTTGATGTTTGATCACCAGGCCCATATGTACAACTTTAGTGCTAAAATGGTTACATCTGAAAATGCATTTTTTAATCTCATGTTTGGTTTTTTATCACTATCTGTTAGGTTTAGGGTAGGATCCGGTTTGGTGTCAGTGGTACATTATTTTAAAACCAGCTACATATGTACAACTTTTTTGACGTAGTCTAGTAAAATTGGTAAATAGCAATGTTTCTTCAGCAATTGTGTTTTTATCTCACTTACACTTTTGTTAACAGTTCGGTTGAGGGTTACGTTTAGTGTCAGTGGTACATTATTTTCAAATGCAATATAGCATTATAGCGCCGTTCACCAGACATCTAATTTCCAAACTGCCACAATACATATAACAACCAACCCATTAAAATTTTCATCTATTTTGTATCAGATAAAACTCAACATGCTTTTTGAGCCACTCACTGGACTTTGAAAATGTCGCAAAACATGCAAGAGGCCATGCAAATCATGTTGAAGAAATGTCTCCAAAGACACATATTTCCAATGAGACTGGGTTGTTGTTTTTTTACATTTAAAGTGCATTAACAGAACAGTGTTGTCTGATCATTTGCAAAGCTTGTAGTCTAGTCTGCACATAACAATTGGTCAAACAAATATTAAAAAGTTGCTTTTACATTTTAGATAGTGTTAATCTATCAACTGGTTCGGTGATTGGACTTTGTAGGCTCGAAAGTTTTGACTTTGCTGACCCAAAGCTGTTCTTCAGGATCACATTTCTGTGCTTTTCATCGCGCGCCCTGTGGGAGCCTTTATGCAGGAGGTGGGAAAACGAGAGTCCTGTGCTCTCGGGATCTGTGTTACAGGCCTTTGAAACTCTGAGAAGGAGTGACCCGGAGCAGAGGCAGCTCAGCTAATCTGGGTCTTAGTGCTCCGCAGGTGTCAGGGTGGAATGTGTTTTACATGATTGGAAGTGTTACTCTGACACAAATGGCAACCCTTGGCTTCTGATGTTGACATTCGGCCTCTAGAGACAATGTTCGCTCTCGCCTGAGCTCACGGAGCAAACCCTCAGCCTGATTCATTCTCAAACCTGTTTGCTCTTGACGTGCCACAGAGGGATCCATTTCAGTCCATCTCAGTTCACACAGCTACGCTATTGCAGCTGCTGTGGATTGAAAGCAACATGGCTGAAACAGTCAGATGTTCGTGTAGTTCACGGTTTCGTATATATGATAAAAATGTCAGAATGTGTGAAAACCTTTCATAGTTTACTGTCAGAAGTGGCTTAGTCTTATGTGGCTCATGTGACTTACAGCATATATTATGCTCCGCTTTGCAGTTTGAGTGTAAGAGGATTTTTAAAAAATAAACTCTGTGACCCATGATAAATTAACCTAAATTAATGCATAAAAATCCAGATGTATCAAAATTACACATGCACGTGTACAGGCAGAAATGTTCCCTTTTATTTGACAGGAACAACTGTACAAGGTCAGAAGGGCAGCACAAAAATCAGTGGGTCATGATTTTGTTACACAACATACATCTTAAGTGTGTAAAATATTAATACAATGAACCAAATACCGGGAAGGTATCAATTTAGCCGCATTTAGAAGCCAGGGCCATTATCAAAATGACAGAATGTTAAAATAAATAAAACTTTTTTTTGTTTTTTGTTGCAAATTTCATGTTTTATTTAGCTGTTAAAAACAAAAAAGTTATTAAATATATGCTTAGAAATACTGTACTGATTGCCAAATAAATATCTTTAAAATGTATTAGAAATAAATAAATCTTGGGCCAGCAGATGCGTCTCAAATCCCACAAATTGTTAGCCAATCTGTTTGAAGCTTACAGTTTTCACACTGCTTTCCAGTTTTGTGTACAACATGCATCAGATAGCCAGTGAATGGACCTTGTGTGGCCCTTCAGCTTGCCATATTAGAAAGGGACTAGAAGTACAGGTGCATCTCAACAAATTAGAATATGGTGACATGCCAATCAGCTAATCAACTCAAAACACCTGCAAAGGTTTCCTGAGCCTTCAAAATGGTCTCTCAGTTTGGTTCACTAGGCTACACAATCATGGGGAAGACTGCTGATCTGACAGTTGTCCAGAAGACAATCATTGACACCCTTCACAAGGAGGGTAAGCCACAAACATTCATTGCCAAAGAAGCTGGCTGTTCACAGAGTGCTGTATCCAAGCATGTTAACAGAAAGTTGAGTGGAAGGAAAAAGTGTGGAAGAAAAAGATGCACAACCAACCGAGAGAACCGCAGCCTTATGAGGATTGTCAAGCAAAATCGATTCAAGAATTTGAGTGAACTTCACAAGGAATGGACTGAGGCTGGGGTCAAGGCATCAAGAGCCACCACACACAAACGTGTCAAGGAATTTGGCTACAGTTGACGTATTCCTCTTGTTAAGCCACTCCTGAACCACAGACAATGTCAGAGGCGTCTTACCTGGGCTAAGGAGAAGAAGAACTGGACTGTTGCCCAGTGGTCCAAAGTCCTCTTTTCAGATGAGAGCAAGTTTTGTATTTCATTTGGAAACCAAGGTCCTAGAGTCTGGAGGAAGGGTGGAGAAGCTCATAGCCCAAGATGCTTGAAGTCCAGTGTTAAGTTTCCACAGTCTGTGATGATTTGGGGTGCAATGTCATCTGCTGGTGTTGGTCCATTGTGATTTGTGAAAACCAACGTCACTGCACCTGTTTACCAAGAAATTTTGGAGCACTTCATGCTTCCTTCCGCTGACCAGCTTTTTGAAGATGCTGACTTCATTTTCCAGCAGGATTTGGCACCTGCCCACACTACCAAAAGCACCAAAAGTTGGTTAAAGGACCATGGTGTTGGTGTGCTTGACTGACCAGCAAACTCACCAGACCTGAACCACATAGAGAATCTATGGGGTATTGTCAAGAGAAAAATGAGAAACAAGAGACCAAAAAAATGCAGATGAGCTGAAGGCCAATGTCAAAGAAACCTGGGCTTCCATACCACCGCAGCAGTGCCACAAACTGATCACCTCCATGC
>NW_015536468.1:625303-628701 GCF_001515605.1 Sinocyclocheilus anshuiensis | reverse complement strand
TTAAGCCACTCCTGAACCACAGACAACTTCAGAGGCGTCTTACCTGGGCTAAGGAGAGGAAGAACTGGACTGTTGCCCAGTGGTCCAAAGTTCTCTTTTCAGATGAGAGCAAGTTTTTTATTTCGTTTGGAAACCAAGGTCCTAGAGTCTGGAGGAATGGTGGAGAAGTTCATAGCCCAAGTTGCTTGAAGTCCAGTGTTAAGTTTCCACAGTCTGTGATGATTTTTGGGTGCAATGTCATCTGCTGGTGTTGGTCCATTGTGTTTTTTGAAAACCAACGTCACTGCACCCGTTTACCAAGACATTTTGGAGCACTTCATGCTTCCTTCTGCTGACCAGCTTTTTGAAGATGCTGATTTCATTTTCCAGCAGGATTTGGCACCTGCCCACACTGCCAAAAGCACCAAAAGTTGGTTAAATGACCATGGTGTTGGTGTGCTTGACTGGCCAGCAAATTCACCAGACCTGAACCCCATAGAGAATCTATGGGGTATTGTCAAGAGGAAAATGAGAAACAAGAGACCAAAAAATGCAGATGAGCTGAAGGCCACTGTCAAAGAAACCTGGGCTTCCATACCACCTCAGCAGTGCCACAAACTGATCACCTCCATGCCACGCCGAATTGAGGCAGTAATTAAAGCAAAAGGAGCCCCTACCAAGTATTGAGTACATGTACAGTAAATGAACATACTTTCCGGAAGGCCAACAATTCACTAAAAATGTTTTTTTTTATTGGTCTTATGAAGTATTCTAATTTGTTGAGATAGTGAATTAGTGGGTTTTTGTTAAATGTGAGCCAAAATCATCACAATTAAAAGAACCAAAGACTTAAACTACTTCAGTCTGTGTGCATTGAATTTATTTAATACACGAGTTTCACAATTTGAGTTGAATTACTGAAATAAATGAACTTTTCCACGACATTCTAATTTATTGAGATGCACCTGTAATTGGACCTCAACAAACTGAACATTATTATCCGATGGTTTGTTCCAGTGGCTGTGTCCATGTTCTTCTGCCGCAGGTTTCCAGGTTAGAGTAACAGCAGTTGGCTGCTGCAAACATCCGACTGAAAGCTCCTTCTTAAGCACCAGCTTCCAGTCAAGGATGTTTACAGTAGCCCGTACTGCCAGCTGACTTTTTGCCCACTACGAAGACAATACGTAAACCTGACACTGACTGTAACCCTAATACACTCAAATTTGTGCCATTGCTGGCACAAAAACTTGACAAACACAGCTAAAACTTTGATTTACTTCGTGAGACTGCAGACTTCAGAAGCCTTTCGGCACTCCTTCCACCGTGTCCATGGAGATGCAGTCATTCCAGCTAGGTTTGGCCCACCTTGTGACACTATGAGGGCTGGTAACCATGACAGAAGAGACATGTCATATTTACATTGAAAACACTGGAAACTCAGCGGCTGTCATTTGTTTTGCCAGGACTCTCCCACAAAGAGCCAATCTGATGAAGCTTCACACGCAATGTATCCCTGCTGACTGCAAACGTCTCCTAAACACAAACACCAGAGCAGCTTCCTGCCAACCCCCTCCAAACACAAAGCGTCCATCTATGTTTACTCTTTAAATGAAGCTGTTAGGACCCTTGTTTTGTGAGGGCTGAGATGGCAGATTTCCTCAAGATCGTCTCAACTCCCTTCAGTGCTAGACTCAAGATTGCAGCTTTGAGATAAGTGACCTCTGTAAGCCCATTACACATGGAACGCCAACTTAAAACTTAAAATCAATAAATCAGCATCATTTTTTGTCATCAGTCGTACTTTCCTGTCAGTGTTTCCACTCAACTGGCCTCTAAAACTGGAAATATGTGTGAGTGAGAATAGCGGAGTATCTACTTTGACAAAGTGACAATGGGAATTTGGACCGAGTCTCTTTTCTCTCTATCATGTATCTTCTTTTCTCTGGAAGGAATCTATTGCTGAAGAAGGCCTTGGGCATTCAGAAACTAATTTTTAGTTAGGGAAATGGTTTTGTTTAAGATGTGTTGTGTCATTTATTGACATTTACAAAATCTACTCAGCTGTTTCTGTGTTTTTTTACTAAGTCTTTGCCTTTACTTAATATTATATATGTATTGCTTCATTTTAGATTTTAAATAAATAAATAAATAAACATTATGTAAAATAATGCAAACTATTAGTTTCCAGATAATTTCTAGGTCACTAATCAAATTTTAAAAACTTTCTTGACTCTTTTGTACAAATCAGATTATCTTGCTTCACTAACTCAAACTTTTATACTACTACTACTACTACTACTACTACTACTACTAATAATAATAATAATACATATATATACACATTACAATATATAAACATTTTACTAATTATATTTATAGCTTTACTATCAAGTAATCTGATAAATAGCACAATCTGGTGGGTCTAGCTAGTTAATTTAATATTTTTGTTGTTTGCATTAATAGTTCAACTCTCTACATAACCGCCATACTGTGGCGTATTAAGTGACATTACATTATCCTCAAAATATACTAAAATATTTATAATGCATTATTTGTATTATTTATATTTTAATAATATATTTTATTTTTTCCATAATGCATTTTTTTTTTTTATCATTTAGCTTGTTAGAAATAAAACAACCATTAAAAAAACGTATCTGTTACTGGACGTAATTTATATTTTCACAAGTGGATTATAGTGATTAGCGTTCCCTTTGGTTGGGCACTTGGAACTTCGTTTATGTTATTATAATTTTCTTCCTGTTAACGCAGCAATGCATCATGAAGTCAGAGTTATTTGATTTCAAGGGAAGAAAAGTAATAAATAGGTTGCTTTTAGAAAGTGACCGATCTTCTAATTAAAACTTTAGTGTATTTTATTTTTTGTGTGTTTATTAATGAACTTTTTCAACTTTCATTTTTCATAAATACCTTGAGATGCTTTTAATTGGGTTTATATAATCCTTAAATAATTTGTGGTAATATGCTCAAGTCACACACAGACTTAAACATTCAGCACATGAATCACAACAATGGTAACAATTCAATTTCATTTATTTTCATTAATTGTAACAATAACCATTTTATTTGCTCTTTTTGTTGTGCTACTACTGACACAAGACAGCAAATAAAATTGGCAAATAAAATCAACAACTGTAAAATAAAGCAACTGCATAATTTATTCATGCCGCAATGCACTCTGGGAGTCAGTGAGTAGCTAAACTAAGTCATGAGTAAATCTAAATTAAAGGATCAAGTACCCCCTACAGTTCTGTTTTAGTTACTAGAACTCTCGTGTAAGTAAACTATACTAAGCATTTGTCAGTACAACATACTATTCCTATTTCACTTTACTTAGTTTTTTTAAGGCAATCGGTTTGCATGCTTTTTTTTAAGTAAGCCCAACTAATTAGATTTTA
>NW_015536468.1:600714-618771 GCF_001515605.1 Sinocyclocheilus anshuiensis | reverse complement strand
ACTAGTTGCATTCACTCGTTTCCCAAAGTCATCTTGAATGTTGAATTTTCAATACAACTGAAATATTTGAGAGAACATCACATAAGCTAACTTCATAAATTGATGTTGATTTTCCTAAAATGTTTTTTTTTTTATTCACCATTATAGTTCCCTTTGGTTGGGCACTTGGAACTTGGTTTGTTACTATAATTTTCTTCCTGTTAATGCAGCAATGCATCATGAAGTCAGAGTTATTTGATTTCAAGGGAAGAAAAGTAATAAATAGGTTGCTTTTAGAAAGTGACCGATCTTCTAATTAAAACTTTAGTGTATTTTATTTTTTGTGTGTTTATTAATGAACTTTTTCAACTTTCATTTTTCATAAATACCTTGAGATGCTTTTAATTGGGTTTATATAATCCTTAAATAATTTGTGGTAATATGCTCAAGTCACACACAGACTTAAACATTCAGCACATGAATCACAACAATGGTAACAATTCAATTTCATTTATTTTCATTAATTGTAACAATAACCATTTTATTTGCTCTTTTTGTTGTGCTACTACTGACACAAGACAGCAAATAAAATTGGCAAATAAAATCAACAACTGTAAAATAAAGCAACTGCATAATTTATTCATGCCGCAATGCACTCTGGGAGTCAGTGAGTAGCTAAACTAAGTCATGAGTAAATCTAAATTAAAGGATCAAGTACCCCCTACAGTTCTGTTTTAGTTACTAGAACTCTCGTGTAAGTAAACTATACTAAGCATTTGTCAGTACAACATACTATTCCTATTTCACTTTACTTAGTTTTTTTAAGGCAATCGGTTTGCATGCTTTTTTTTTAAGTAAGCCCAACTAATTCGATTTTACAGTGTTGTGTGTATGTAAATTCAACTTGTAACATGCATCCCCATCCTATCCACACACAAGCCGTCAGTAGCATGTGCTGTAAGACAAATAACAGGTTGCTAATGAGACGTGGCTCAACGTGTGTGTGTGTGTGTGCTGAGACTGTGTACAGGGTCTGCTCTGCAGTGCACTGACTCTGGTGAAACTCCCAGGGTCCCATCCCTCCCAGTGTTCAGGTCACGGCGGGAACAAAGCAAACTTTATCAGACCACTGCAATCCCACATTCCGCAGATTCTTAGCACTTGGCAACCGCATAGCATGTAGTAAGGCAGAGACACAGGGAGAGGGAATTGGGGGAAGGGGTGGAGAGCAAGGAAAGAGAGCGAGACTAAAAGAAAAAAGGAAAGGATTTGGCTGTGAGTTGGAAGACAGATGGCCTCCACCCAAACAAGGCCTCTGATCACATCAATTATTGGTAATGGTTCCGTTCACCAAAAGCTTTGAGGATCTATTTTTTTGATGGGGCACAAGTGACAGATTTGGTTTATTTTTGATGCATTTTAATAATTATGCATGAATTAATAATAACTAATAATAATATGCATTAATTAAAAATAGCTCTTTTCATACTACACAGTGAAGGTGTTTCGAGTGACATGATGTTGGGTAGATGTCATACTTTTCACATAATTTAAAGCTAATGGCAGAATGTGCAACATGATTGGACTGACCAGTTTTAGACATGTAAATATTTTTGCCATAGCATTTTAGACAAACTTATTTTAACCTAAAATAGTCATTCAACATACCTATCACAACAAGTACAAACACTATTTTCTTTTCAAGTTCCGAACTTAACACCCAGACCAAACCTGATAGTGTCATGAATCTATAATCTATCAAATCTATAAAACTAACATTTCCAGACAAGGAAAAGTCACAGCAAGGTCACAAAGGTCAGACTATACATGCACAAAACAAAATTCACATTCAAGTACCTCTTCATTCTTTCTCTTTCTGTCAGAGACTAAGAACGCAATAAAGCATAAACTTCTCAAATAACCCTGAATACATTGGTCCTAAAATTGTGTGATCGTCTGTGAAAATACCACCCTTGCGAGCGGCACTCTGATTTCCCCTAGATCAAGGGCCCCATCAAAGCATTCTTCCCTAACGCGCAGACTTAAACTGCACTTCTCATGATGGCAAATGCCCTGTGGGACGGACTCGTTGTGGGGCAGATGAGGTTAAGTCAATGTCTAGACTCCTCCTCTGGCTTTAACAGTAACCACAACTTGTTACCTATTCAACACATTTGTCAAATCATTCTGATTCAGAAGGCATCGGTTATGCATTTTATTGTTTTTGTGAGAATGTTTTTCAAAACTGAATTTAAGTCTATACTAATAAATAAAAATAACAACTTCAGCAAATGACAAGTATGTGAGGATATTTATTTTTTTAAAGCGGTCATGACATGAGAAATCAAATTTGCCTTGATCTGTTGGCATATATTATAAGTGGTCTTTGTACCATTAAAACATCCTGCAAATTTCATAGCTTAAAACGTCCTATTATTATAAACAAAGCATTTATTTAATCAAACCCAGTCATCTTCTCACCGTAGGCCCCACCCACTGCCGTTCACTCACTTACGGCTGACTTGATTACGCTGAATGCGAGTGTCACGCTGTATCAAAAGCAAATAAAAATTACAATCACTGCTGCTATCTTGTTTACACTGGATACAGTATGCAGATGCGCATTCGCTTTCTGACACGGTCCACACGCTCGAGTCTGTTGTCAGGACTAACTGAGTGAAAGAAGGTTCGCTTTGACGCGTTTGGTTTAAACAGCACGTTCACGTCTTTGTACAGATATCAGAAGGTTCCCAGCACAAGGAACAAGTGGTTAGTTTATTTTTAATGACATCCTGGATCGTGTCTGAGGATTGATCGGAGTATTTTGTTTTGTAAATGAGGCACAGTGTCACGGAGAGTTCACAAAGAAACATTTGTTGAAAGATGAAGCAGTACTAGATCTGACTGCAGTTACATCACAAACCGTAAGTAAATCATTTCATAATGATTTGTCTGGAAATTACCATATTTTTTATCATGTTGTTATAGGGCTGGGCGATATAGCTAAAAAATGTATCAACGATATAATGTTTCATATCGTTCGGTATCGATAATTATTGACATTTTTTATAATTTGTATAAATTAACCCAATTTATTGAGACAAACAACAAATATTTGTTGTTTTAACAGTCAAACACACAATAAAAATTAAACAAATATCTAATTTCTAATGTTTTATATGCAGATTAAATGGGTCTTAAAACTGTTGGCTTGTCTCCCGAGGCCACAGGAGGGCGCAATGAGCAAAATAATGCAGCACATTTAAATTGTGAACGCAAATAAATAAATGTCTATAAAAAAACCCTGCATTACGTATAAATTAACTCCTATAAATCAAATATAATTTCTGAAATTGCATAAACAATTATGAACAAAACAGCATCATGTATTTGCATCATGCTTAATACAAAGAGCTGAATCGCCCATCACACAGATTGCATTTAAAAACATGAGACGCAGTGAAAAGGAATAAAACTCCACAAATTTGCGACGTGTTTTCTAAAAGTTTAAACTGTTTTAACTTTGCATGGCTACATCTCTTGTGTGAGACGTGAGTGCAGCAGTCATATTTGTCTGTCTAAAAATGCGCTGAATATGCGTTCTGTGTGAATGGCTTGATTTCGGTTTTCACCTATTCAAGATCTTCTCCGCATTGAGCTTCTATATTTCTCTAATATTTTGAATGCATAACACGGCGCGTCTCGTGGGCTAGACTAACAAAACATTAAAATACAACGTCACTTACATCATTATAACCGCATCTCGTGCTCCACTGATGACGCTCACCTAACATTCAAATGCAAAGGTTTATTTTAAATTCGACTAATATAATTTTTTTTATTCACAATCTCCTCACCACAGGCAGGCACAGCACTCAATTCAGCATGTGTTCGTGTTCGTGTGTGATGTCTGCTCACTCATAGCACGTGCCTATATCGAACATTTTTTATATCGTTATCGACGGTGTACCGTCGATAAATATCGATACCATTTTATCGCCCAGGCCTATGTCAAAACACTCACATCCAATAGAGAGGGGGTGATGATACTGTTTCCTATGCAATGAGTTTAGCCAATCATAGCAGTGGCCGATTCCTGACAAGCCTTAAAGGACACGCCCCTTAAAAAAGGTTGTTTTAGAGAGAGGGTCAGGATTTATTACAGGTCATATTTATTTTTTTTTTGTGTGTGCAAAAAACATTATTAACATTATAAGTAAACCTCAAGGAACATATTAAAATAATAAAAAATCCATGTCATGACCCCTTTAACTACTTTTACGTGTTGATTTTCCCTTTTTTGTGTTTCCTGATCTTTAAATGCAACAAAACAACACTGTCCCATTTCTAATGCAATTCACCTGAGATGGGAGAAAATGCATGGATTTTTTTTAACCTCTGTTTCACACAAAATCACTTGTTTCCGTTCACTAACATTGCTTTAACTCTCTGTCTCCATTTTTCCAGGAACCCAAAACCACCCGAAGCAGAATCAGATGAGCGAAGGCCTCTCTGACCTTGCTGGAGGTCACACTCCTTCGCACTCGACAGGCAGTTAAACACAGTTCCCTGATTCCAGGCACGAAACTCACAGCAAGAGAACAAGTCATCTGTGTCACTAGCACACTGATTAACAGAAAACGCTAACTCTCAGAGGTCAGCAGGAAGCCATGCCCCCCCCCGGACACTTACACTCTAATGGCTGCTTTGTTAGAAACATGAAATGAAGAATGAAAAGACTTACTTAATGTGTCAAGTGCAATAATGAAGGGTTTAATGAATAAGTCTTGACACATTGTCCTCCACTGGCTCATGCCAACCCACCCAGCTATAATGCTAACACATGAGGGACACAAAATCTTCTGATTTTTAAATCAGCTTTGTGCACTGCTGAGGTTACATTTGATTGGCTGTTTTACAGATGCATAATTCTAAGTAATGTACTGTGGCAGAGATGTGACAATGAGATAAGAAGGAACTGCTGGCCTACATATTATTCTTACTGTTTAAAGACTAAAGGGCTGTTTACATCAAGGACAATAACTGTAATGATAATTATAACTATAAAGTTTTATAAATCATTCTAATTCTGTGAGAATAGGGAAGTCCACACCAAAACTATAACACTAATGGCATAGTGGAACAATACAATTTTTTTTCCAGCTGATGAATGCTAAAAACATTGATAGTCAATCAGAATCCATCTGACTCACATGTAAAGCAGCAGATGACAAAACTGCAGTGTGTACTTATAATAAAAAGAACATTACATTATCGTTATTGTTATCATTCTTGGTAAAAACAGGTCTTAAATGTATAGGCCCATATGACAAAACATTTAATTCTAAATTTCTGAATTAATTAATTGCTTTGGACAAAAGTGTCTTCCAAAGTATCCCAGCTAACTTTCATAAATATATTTGATCTAACAATTATTCATATCCTTTTATTTGTAACCTATTAAATATGTTCAGTTATACTAACAGATAAAATGTGACCGGCAAAGGTGCCTTCCAAAAAAGCTGATATTACTTTTACTACTGATATACACTTCTGGAGCGCCATATTTAGGCCTAATTTTTGACTTGTGTTCAGCTGACCAAAAACAATCTTTCCAAAGAAACTTTCAGTAGACAAAAACTCCATAAATATGTGAATTTTACAAAATTACGTTCCCTCACAACATCTGCATTTAATCAAATATGGCGTCTGACTAAGGTGTATGGAAGCGGTTGATTTACCTGAACAGAGCAGCGGTTTTTTTAAGGCCAGAGCGTCCATGTCTTCTCCCCACTGATCTCTCTCTGATTGGGTTTCTCTCAGTACTGAGCAGGAAATGGAAAACCCGGACTGGAGTAAAAGGCGCGTGATTACAGAACGCTGTGAGATAATGTCTGTCACTCCGCTCCACTCTACACGGAGCTCCAGACCGTCTTTTGGTGTGCGAGTTGCTTGGTAGTTTTTTGCGGAGAAGACGTGCAAACTGGCCATTTATAATAATTATTTAGTATTGTATCTTAATTATTGTAACACTTACAATCCGCCTGTCGTAGATAACATCAGTATAGGTGAATACCTGCTGCCTCGTGCTTAAATGGTCGAATCACATAAATACAACCGATAAAATCAATTAAGCGCATATATAGTATCTTACATTTATTTTATTTTATCCTTTTTCCACAACGGAACCATTTCCTGGACACAGCTGTGCCGACTTGGACTGCCTCCTTTACTGTGCAGTTTTCTTTTTTAAATAAATCTACAGTAGAAACTCTTAACGCAGCATATGAATTGACCACTCACCTAAGTTACAATCAGAATGTCTGTATTTCTAAGAAAGATCCGTCTGATAAACTTTCTTTTGCAAACTTCGCAAATGCCCGTGACTTTTCCTCCAGCGCTGACAGCAGAAATGCCTTGTGAGAAAATGTATGTATAAATGTCCAGAAAGGATGCCATCTCCACTTCGACTGATCCTGGCCGTGCTCTCCGTCTTCTATATAACTTTATCATGTCTTTAACTTCACGAAAACCCGTTCTCACGCGATTTAAGGTTACTGGTCAAAGCCAAAAAGCGCGATATATTTGTACACGCTCTTGGAAACCGCCACAAGTGCGTAATTATCTCACGCGACGCGACAAAAATAGAAAGCGACCATTATAATCAACTAATATTATATTATTTTGCTTGAAGTTTTGTAGCGTCGTGTCGCTCTTCTGCAATGTAGACACGGTGTTAAGAGTCTATAATAAAGCTTTGTAAGATGGCAACTGTAAGAAGGGGGCTGCTTGACTTCGTCGTCGTCCGAACGCTCTGTAAAGCTGTCAGCCACTCCGGCCAATCTGTCTGTCACTCCTGACTTTTTCTATGCGGATTCCTGAGTTTAGGCCCGCCCCTTTTCTGTCTTCGCTGTCGAATGCCGACCAATCAGCGGGCGAAGCGCTCGTATCCATGATGGTGCCAGCGTTTACATTCACTGAATGACCCCTTGACCGCTGTGCTTTTACATTTAAATATTTTAAACAAGTGTTTTGTATTTTGATTCAATTCACGTAGGTTAAATAAGAATAATTTTCTTTGCTTTTCATCTCTGAACTAGCTTGTTTCCGAGCCTAGCTTTTTAATAAATAAACCTGACATTTCACTATAGGAATATCCAAGTCACTTTGGATAAAAGTATCTGCAAAATATCTAAATGCAAAATATACATTTAAAAAGAATGCACTGCAGCTGATTTAGCTGATCTCAACTCTAATGTTTAGATAATTTCATATATAGATTTCTTTAGATTATATTCGTAAATTTGAAGTTTTCTTAGTATATTGTATTTTGTATGGCTTAATATATTCACTCCAAAATAAATGCAGTTCAATTAGATAACTAAAATACACGTAATCTTTAGTTTTAAAACCATTTTTTCCGCATAAATAGATTACATATTCAAGTGAGGGACAGTGAGTGAGTGCAACCAATTTAATATTAAAATAAAATACAAAATATTTTGAAAAGGGGGTCCCTGCAAATATTCAGGTAAAGTGATTATAAAGTGGTATAAAAATTGTGGCATCAACTCACCATCTTTATCTAAAAGTAACATGGCACCATGCCACGCAAAGGTTTCTGACCTTAAGGTAAATGCTAATCTTTTTTTACACTATTTTCATGGGAGAGTCTACTTTTTTTAAATAATTTTTTAAAATAGAATTTGTAAGTGTATTATTATTTGATATAATGTATTTTTTTTTAATGTTCCTGCACATTTAAGGGTGAAATAAGACACAAAAGGACAGAGAGGTCATGAGTTGTCGGTTGTGTCTTTGAGAGGACAAAAGCTGATGCTGTTTTGCATGCTCCCGTGTGGAATATTTTGAACACAAACTGACCACCGAGGGCAGAAAAACTGTTTTTTGGGTTGTTCATCATTATAAAGACAATTCACAGTTGGAACTTGCAAGCTGGCCTGTGTGTTGACACAATAAGCAGAAGCTTGTGTACTTAAAACTGTCATGAGGGTCAGGGCATTAAGATTTGAAGGCCACGTCACCTCACTATACTGTAGATGAAAACAACAGAACTGATGTTATCAGTATCAGTTCATTTAAAATAGCACATAAGTGACCCACAACAACAAAAGTCTTTTTTTTCCCTGCACATTTTCACCTTCCAGCAGAAGTTCAGCCATCATAATCATTCTAAATGGTGTGATGACACCAACACACTTAAAACATGTTACAAAGTTTTTTCTGGCACAAACGTTGTCACAGAATATAGACCATTATAAAACTGCTGCATTGTTTGTTCAAATGTCAACATGATCTATTGGTTAAAAATAATTTGTGCTTTAATAAGCTGCTTTCTCTTTCAGAAGGAAATGATACGCTGAACTACTTCAGGAATGAATCATGATTTCTGTTCTTCAAAATCAGCTATAAAACCAGTCTGGTAAGTCTGCCAAGATATTTTGACTTAGGTTCATGGGTGCCATTTGCAGTACGTGTACAGCATTTTTATCTCTACTGCTTTAGTATTATATTCACAGTCATATCAAGGCTGCAAAATATGTAAAACATTTATTTGACAATTTTGTAGTTATTATTAAAGGGATAGTTCATCCAAAAATGAAAATTCTGTCAACATTTACTAACACAAAAGAAGATATTTTGAAGTTATACTCAAACTATGGAAACCTATGGCTACCATCAACTGTTTTGTTACCAACATTCTTCAAAATATCTTCTTTTGTGCTCAACAAAAGAAAGAAACTCTAACAGGTTTGGAACAACCTGAGGGCTGAGTAAATGATGACAGGATTAGCATTTTGGGGTGAACTATCCCTTTAAATGGCACTGCACCTTACAACAAATTAAATTCACTTGATTCCAAAAACGTAATTTTACCTCCATCTAGTGGAGAAAATACAGTATTACCACTAAGGACAGTTGCACTGCCCTCAAAAAGGAGTGTTATAATAGTTATTTTGTCAATGAATCTGTGTAAGACTTACATTGCTTTACTGTAGAGAAGATCAACTTCAAAATGCATAATAATGCTCAATTACTGCCATGAGGTATGTATGTATTCAGACAAACACTGATTTGCATGTATGCACATTTCCCTTTGTATTAAAAACTGATTGATCAACTAAAATGTGCCTATGAGTGTGCATATATGTATGGTCATTATATGTTCTCTTGTACAGGCTCAACAAAGTGTTCGCCACAGTACAGCCCATAGTGGAGTTCGCCCTGCTGGGCAGTGGCCCATGACATCTGTAAACTGCTGAACCGAGCTGCCCAGGTCCCTTTTGGATCTACCACCACCACCCCGCCAAGACCATCCACCCGCTCCTTCATATAAGTAAGAGCCAGATCACTAGCTTCCTCTGGGGTCTTGCCTAGAGAATATAGAGAAAACACACTTAACTGAACCGTACAAGTAAGTGATTTACTAAAATAAAAACATACAGTGGACTAACAAGTACATGGTAGTATCTTTCCAGAGCTCTCTGTCAGATGCATGTGACCATGTAATGCACAATAAGGAAGCAAATGGTTTAAAGGAATAGTTCACCCTAAAAATGGTCATTTGCTAAACATTTACTCTCCCACAGGCCATCCAAGATGTAGATGAGTTTGTTTCTTCATCAGAATAGATTTAGCATTACTTGCTCATCAATGGATCCTCTGCTGTGAATGAGTGCTGTCAGAATGAGAGTCCAAACAGCTGATAAAAACATCACAATAGTCCACTATTAATCCATTCAAATCCAGTCCATCAATTAATGTCTTGTGAAGCAAAAAGCTGTGTTTGTAAGAAACAAATCTATCATTAAGGTATTTTGACTTTACACCGTCACTTCTGGACAAATTATAAATCCATAATACCGCTTCTTCCAGTGGAAAACGTCAATCCCCTATTGTCCTCTCACATCAAAATCCGCTGACAAATTTGTTTAGAACTGTTTTCACTTGTAAATGGGGCTTGATCTGTGCATATTTTTCTTCTGATTCAGACGAGACTAAAGCAATTTTATGAAAAGAGGACTTTAAAACAGAGGAAGTTAAAAACATATTGGTGGATTTGTTTATTACAAGCCTTTTGCTTTACAAGATGTTAACTGATGGACTTGAGTTGTGCACATTTCTTGTAAATTATTGTTATGTTTTTATCAGTTGTTAGAACTCTCACTGACGGCACCCATTCACTGCAGAGGATCCATTGGTAAATTTCCCCAATTCTATTTCAATGAAGAAACAAACTTATTTATATCTTGGATGGCCTGAGGGTGAGTAAACCGTCTATTCCTTTAAATTATGTGGTTTATAAGGATTGGATTTTAGGTGAGACCAAATCAATCTCATCAACACCCTGCCCATATCATCACACATATAGCAAAGTTGACCTCTGCTGCTTCAGCGAAAACACTTCCCGTTGCGTTTAAGGCAAAAGCAGACATACAGATCACCTCAATAGCTACACAACATACTGGCTAGGTAATGGCAGACCATGTTATTTGAAATGCCCTTCTGAGGATGTGCAGGGAAGTTAATCTTCACTCTACTGTTGAGACAGCTCTACACCTCTGACTTCCATGTGTCTGCTCATTGTAAATGGTGCTGGAAGGGGTTTTACGTAACACATTGTATGAGACTGACTCAAATTGTTTTTACTCAGATCAATGAAGTGAACAATGTTTACCTAAACAGACTTGAGGTCAGGCATCTTAATGAGGCCCTAGATCTCCAGTTAATGTGTAGCTGCAGTAATTCAAGCCATTTATTCACTAAAATGTGCCAGGAATTGGTTGCACAGCTAATCATGAACACATATGAACGCACATTTGAGCTTATATCAATATACCTGTTGCTTCTAAATCAGTATTACAGTGCAGATTGATTTATGGTCCAAGATGTGACATTTCTATTTGCCATGCAGTAATAAAACTACAGAGTACAAGTGCACAGTACACAAGAAGAGAGATATCAGTTGGTCATATGGCTATTAGACTAACTTTCTTTATATAAAATGATAATTACGTCTAGTAAAATGTACTATAGGAAGGGCATTATCACAAAATAAACCCAGACAGGTTCATTTTGATCCCATCATGATGTAAAGCTCTTGCAATCGTGCTCAGACAGTTATATATTATTACTCAACAGTGCCAGTTACTTTTTCTAGTAACTAGTTTTAATTTAATTTAATATAGTACTGTCGCTTTTGATCAGTTTAATATGTCCTTGCAGTTTTTTTTTGCATTATATAAATATGTAATATGTAATAAATATGGCAATTTTGTTCACCAAAAATAATAAGAAAAAGACCACAAAGCTTTGTTTGTTGTTATGCTAAATAAGTACTGATCGTGTAACACATGCCTTGCTCCATGTGGAAGAGAATGAGTCTAGACAGCGTGACCTTCATGATGGCTTCCCCATGGCCTGTGGGTGAGACAGCCCCAACATTGTTATCTGCATAACCCCCACATCCTGAGAATCAGAAGAAGAAACACAAATCCAGAGTGAGATCATTCCTATACACACTCACGCTCAGCAAACCTGTTGCTACAGAAAAAAATTCCACCTGTTTGAGGCAATCCCTGATAATATTCACAAAATAAGGGGGAAAAAACTTTACATTTTTGCTTATTTACTCACTTACTAAATCAGACAATACCAGCAGAGTCTATTCCCCTGTTTACCCAGCTCTATTTCTATCATTAACTAGTGTGTATGTGTGATTCCCACAGGTTAAAATGTGTCCTGAGAGAATGTGGTGTGCTGAGCTGGGGATTAGATCTGTGGTTTGAATATTAACTCAGCAGGCAACAAGCTCTCATGAGCAGCTGAAAATTACACACATTCTTGCATGTCTAAAGGTCAGAGTTCAATCCCTGTCATATCAGCTGCTTAGGTTTTGTTGTGTGTAATTTTTCAATGTTAAAATACTTTCTTCTATTTCAGCTTAATACACAGAAACAGCTATACGTAAAGCCATTTGTAGTCTGATTCCTTGGAAAGGTTAACACTGGAGTTCTGTGGTGCAAATCAAATCAAGGCCCCTAACATACATTGCAAAGCAGCAAGTTTGGATTTACCAACACACGGCGTGTCTCCCACACGACCCTCCATTTTATTTATCATTCCACCAGTGGATGTGGCACAAGCAATGTTCCCGTCTTTGTCCACAGCTACTGCACCGACTGTTCCCATCTTGCCCCTAAAACACATGCATACAAAGCAGCTTTACAAACACACACATGAACAAAATGTTTTAATTAATCTGGTAGCAAAGGAATAGTTCATCAGAAAGAAAGAAATCAGATAAAGTACATAAACAGAGACACGCCATGTGTTGTAATTTCTAGACATTTAAAATTCATGCACAGAATATGCAAAATTATTGACTTTCCTTTTAAACTGTCCTTTTTTAATGAAATATGCTTTATTGGTAACATAATGCATATTTCATATAGTAAACAAAACTGGACCGGGCCCCTTACTTTCAATTTATAATAATAATGAAACTGGACCCCTTACTTTCATTGTAAATAAATAAATAAATAATGAATGAATGAATGAATGAAAATTCAGCTTTGCCATCACAGGAAAAATGCCATTTTAATATATAAAAAAAAAAGAAAAAAAAAAAAGAGTTAAATTCTGATAATATTTCACAATATGACTGTTGTTACTTCTTAAAATAATGCAGCCTTGTTGAACATAAGAGACGTCTTTCTAAAAAAAAAAAAAAAAAAAAAAAAAAAAACGGGATTATTCCAAACTTTTGATCTGTAGTGTATATATAATCTTTTGTGTTTCATAGAAGAAAGAAAGTCATACAGGTCTGAAGAAACTGATTGTGAACTATCCCTTTAACTACTGTTGCAACTCTTTCTTCTTAGTAGAAGTTCTAGACATTAGGCATTTTATGCCAAAAACTTTATGTCAGCACTTTGTACCAGTTTTCATTACATAAAAGCTTTACATTTGGCATTCCACAGGGTTGGCATCTGGCTGCAGGTTCTTCTTCCAGCGCATCTTGGCATAGTCTGTGATCAATGACTCCTCAGGCACTTCTGGTACACCCATGCTTCTGGCAAACTTAGAGGCCCCTTCAGCTGTCAGACACAAGTGTTTGGTCTCCAGAGAAAGGACAGACATTATTTACATTATTACTTTGATTATTTTCAATGCAAAGTTTTGTAAAATCATCTAAAGACGGCATTCATTGTATGCAAAAAGCAACTGATAGCATATAGCCTAGTATTCCCTAGTTACTGTGTGTCTAACACTTTTTGTTTTTAATCTTGGTAACTGTAGATTACTCAAAACCAAATCTCCCATGGTGGTTATGTACAGTATTTGTTATGTTATGCATATAACATGTTATGCATTTGACAACAATACCTTCTCCATGACAAGCCTGGCCAGTTGCACTGGGTTAGCAATTCTTCTGACCGCTGAAACAGCCCCACTATCAAGATTCCTGCCGTCCATTACCATTGCATCCATCTCCACCTCCCCCTTCACATTTAGCACTGACCCCCGACCTATGACATATGGGCATAACCTGAGTTTTCTACTTACCCTGGATGTAGTATTAGGTATTAGGTGTGAAGTATGAGTAGTATGAGTACCTGCATTGAATCTTGGGTTGTTCTCCATCAGGGCCACTGCTTCAACCACAGCATCCATGGCACTTCCACTCTTCTGGAGGATGGCATACCCAGTCCTGGCTGCCTCCTTTACACCAATAGTAGAGAGTTCAGCTCTTTCTTTGGGAATATGACCAGCACCTCCATGCACCACCACTACAGGCAGCATAGCTGTCCACAGATACGTGACTGAGAAGACAAAAGTGAGGGAAAAAATCGAATAAAATCAGTATAATACAACACTCGCAATCGTGCTGATGGTTTGAATATATTTTTTAACCTAATAATTTAAACCGTATCATCACTTTGACCTAAAGATATCAAACCAGCTGCAAAACACGCATAATATTATTCTTTACGACGCATAAAGCTACATTCTATACCCATTAGACCCTGATATGCCATACACATATACATACACTAAGTATAAGTCAGTGGTTTTTAATGACTTCACTATCATAATAAATCTGTCAACAGGTACTGTATTTCAAAAGGTGCAATCTACAACGTCCGCCGCTATAATGTCAAATTGCGTTACTCATTTAGTTTACAAGCTGTAATCAGCTGAATCCCGTCATCAAATAAAGTGCTCTATGTGAGTCATCCGGAAGAGGGGTAAAGATTCATCTCACTCAACTGATGACCAAATCTAAATGCAGCGGTTTTGAGATTCTGTGCACGTGCCCACATATGCATACAATTAAAAATGATATTTAACAAGGGTTCCTCACCAGATTAACGACTAACGACAGGAATATGAAATCACAGATAGCAGTAGTGATGGGACGATTGATACCGAGGCTCCGATGATCCGACGCAGTTTTCAAAGCACTATCCACCTTTTTCCTGGGGGCGCTGCTGTAAAAATACCTTTTAATTTTTTTTACATTTGATGCCACTGAGGTGTGATTTGGGTAAGGCTGGCACAGGTTCCATGGTATGGGTAGGTTTAAGGGGTATGGTTAGCAGTGTAATTTTAAATGTTTTATAATTTTGATGATAATTTTAGTTTTTACAGAGTAAAAACGTATTTGCACAGTGCATTGTATCAAATGATACATTTAAATATTAGTACATTGTCGTTAAACACAGGTTATTTGAGAGGTTATTTTATTTATTTATTTTTTTACATGTATTTACTGACTTTCCACATTACTGCAGCTGCGTGACATGAGCGCCCTGGACCTGCGATACATGAGCACCCTGCCGTCTGTATGACACCTGACGTAGACACTAAAACCCAAGCTTTATGGTGTGACACATTCAGGCTTTGACTCGGCTCTACATCAGCTTTTAAGTACACGAAATCATTGCCCACATCTTTGAATAGCACACGACCTACTTTATTACTGTGAAGGTATTGGTAAGCCTCTGAGCTTTTCAAATTGCTCATTGCCTTACCGTCACAAGCAATTGAATCAACAAAGTAGTTAAAAATGCTACTGTACGTTATGCGCGGCCACTTTTTTATATCGTCCTCCCATTCCTCCATTAAGGAAGGGACGGGTATGTTGATGTTGTCCTTTATAATAAGTTCTGTCAGCGTGTGATTCCACATCTTGCTATGAATGAGTAGCGACACTGACTGCAGCGAATGATTGTTTACGTCGCAACGGAAGTTCCACCCATAATTCGCGCAAAGCATCATGGGGCGTAGGAAAAGGGTGGATAGACCAATTTAGAGTAGACGTTACAGTTACGTCACTTGCAGCTACGCGCATAGTGGTTGCAGAAAAACACTGGGAACAAGTGGAGGTAAATAGGTAAAATCCATGGAATAAAAGAAAAAAATATATTTTTGTGCCTTTTGATGTCAAGATCGGAATGCAAATAATTTTTATAGAATACTGTTGTCAAAGACGCCATTTGAAGCTAAACGCAGACGTTTAAATGGACATACTATGGATGAAAACTGCTATGATTACTCTACTTTTAAAGCATAAATTCGATTTAAACAATAGGTCTACATAATATTCACATATGCTGTTCATAGGGGACGCACACCTCTATTGCATTTTAACATGTTCTAGCTTGGGTCTTGGAGACCCCAAACAGCTCACTCAAAATATTTTTGCTACTACTCACGTCAATTATTAATCACACACTTGTATATTTTATATTATTGATCAATATGTGAATCCATTGACCGGACAACGCATGACACGAGTTGGCACAGATTAAAAACTTTTTCAAACCATCCTCTGCTCCGCGATGTTTCGTTAGATAGGCTGGAGAAACCGAGTCTGACCAGCAGATGTCGCTAATGCGCACTGTTAAAAAGCTTCGAGTAATGAACCGTTTTTCGGCACAATTTGATGAAAGCCTCAAACGGTTCAGAAAGCCTCGGTTTCCCATCACTAGATAGCAGAAGTGCATTAAAAGCGAAGGAATCTGTAGATGCTGTAACAGGGACAACAAATAATATGACTGTACACACGTCATCACAGCCACGGAGAAAACACCAAAATAAAAGTCCGCTCTTCAATCATTGCACCAGTGCTTAGAAACTGGACATGCAAACGGGACAGGAAAAAATAAAGTAGGCCTACACCATGCAAAACACCGACCTTATATTGCAATCAACATGATGCAAACGTTTAATGTCTGAGATAAAAGCTAGGATTAAAATCATCCCATATGGCATACAAGAACACCGATTAAATGCATTTCTCGCTTTAATACAGACTGATATGTTTCTTCTGTTTTGTTTTGTAAGGTGTCCTTGGGTGTTTTGAAAGGCGCCATCAAATAAAATGTATTATTATTGTTTTTATTTATTTATTTTTAAAATTTATTTTAGTAGCCTAGCCTACATTAATCAAAAAAAAAATTAATGATTTAATTACTGCATTACGTATATAGCCTACTTATGCTATAAGTTTATATTAAGTTGTTCAAAAATATGTTCACATGTCATAGGCCTACAGTAGGCCTATCTATTTTCAAAGCTGGACACACTGTAAAAGTGTTGTTTCAACTTCAAAAATGAAGTGCTGCCTTAATAATTTAAGTTGAAATGTAGGCCTAATGTTAGTTATTAACTGAAAACTTGAATATTTGTGTTATCTCAAGTTTAATTCAGAAAAGTTAGCCTATTCAAAATTTTTAATTGTGGTAACTAATTGCAACCGTCATATTTTACATGGCTATTAACTAGTTTTATGATTGTACAAAATGTGTTCCTTTCCGTTAGGCTAAAGATTTAAATGGCAGAGAGGCACTTTTGGCAAATTGGGACATTCCATGAAAAGGATATGTCTATAAGAAAATTAGATTAATTATTATCCCATATAAAATCACAATTGCAAATTACCCTCACATTTCACTCTTTTAACATGCTTTGCCTCAGAAGGTATTGTCATTTTTCATTTACACCTGTTTGTGCACATGTATGAAATTAAAGGTTGTTTTAAAGATAAGAAATAATGATAAAGATGATTAAGCTTAAGTTTCCCCCTCAACCAGTTGTCCCATTTTGTGACCCTGGACCACAAAACCAGTCATAAGTAGCTCGGGTATATTTGTAGCAATAGCCAACAATGCATTGTGGGTCAAAATGATAGATTTTTCTTTTATGCCAAAAATCAGGATATTAAGTAAAGATCATGTTCCATGAAGATATTTAGTCAATTTCCTACCGTAAATGTATCAAAACTTAATTTTTGATTAGTAATATGCATTGCTAAGAACTTCATTTGGACAA
Organism: Sinocyclocheilus anshuiensis; assembly: GCF_001515605.1. Classification (NCBI taxonomy): domain Eukaryota; kingdom Metazoa; phylum Chordata; class Actinopteri; order Cypriniformes; family Cyprinidae; genus Sinocyclocheilus; species Sinocyclocheilus anshuiensis. The sequence continues at coordinate 601,431 of NW_015536468.1, read as the reverse complement.
CTTTAAAGGCGATTTTTTCAATATTTAGATTTTTTTTGCACCCTCAGATTTCAGATTTTCAAATAGTTGTAGGCTATCTCAGCCAAATATCGTCCTCTCCTAACAAACCATGGGCTACATCAATGGGAAGCTTGTTTATTTAGCTTTCATATGATGTATAAATCTCAATTTCAAAAAATTGACCCTTATGACTGGTTTTGTGGTGCAGGGTCACATTTCTACGTGAAGTTAGTCATTTACAGCAAGTCTGTGTTTCTATGTGTGCATTATTATAGGCTATATTTTAGCCACTCATCTGTTGCGTGCTGAATTTGAATCTAATCCGCGAGTCAGGCTCGGTGAATCTGCGCGTCATCAGCGCGCTGTGATTGGAGAGCGAGAATGGGATGCTGTGCGCGCGTGCGGCGAGCCCCCATTCTCAAATGAGAGTGCGCGCAGCGCGGCCGTCTCGAGGAGGCGTGCGCGCGCTCGAGGGCTGCGGTCCCATTGATTGTCGGTCTCCCTGACAGCGGCAGCATCAGCAGCAGCACCGCGAGCTCGGAAAACAGAGCGCCGCGCGGACTCCGCCTTTGCTCCCTATCATCCCACCCGAGAGCCCGAGCTCCGAGGCGGCTTCAGCAGCAAGCGCAAGACCCCCCTCGTCGACTCGCACTTATCTTCCAGATTAGATATGGACTACCCTTAACTGGACCTGGAGGGGAGAGGCAGGCGGGTGGG
>NW_015536468.1:599939-600704 GCF_001515605.1 Sinocyclocheilus anshuiensis | reverse complement strand
TTAATTTTTTTTTAGTAATATGCATTGCTAAGAACTTCATTTGGACAACTTTAAAGGCGATTTTTTCAATATTTAGATTTTTTTTGCACCCTCAGATTTCAGATTTTCAAATAGTTGTAGGCTATCTCAGCCAAATATCGTCCTCTCCTAACAAACCATGGGCTACATCAATGGGAAGCTTGTTTATTTAGCTTTCATATGATGTATAAATCTCAATTTCAAAAAATTGACCCTTATGACTGGTTTTGTGGTGCAGGGTCACATTTCTACGTGAAGTTAGTCATTTACAGCAAGTCTGTGTTTCTATGTGTGCATTATTATAGGCTATATTTTAGCCACTCATCTGTTGCGTGCTGAATTTGAATCTAATCCGCGAGTCAGGCTCGGTGAATCTGCGCGTCATCAGCGCGCTGTGATTGGAGAGCGAGAATGGGATGCTGTGCGCGCGTGCGGCGAGCCCCCATTCTCAAATGAGAGTGCGCGCAGCGCGGCCGTCTCGAGGAGGCGTGCGCGCGCTCGAGGGCTGCGGTCCCATTGATTGTCGGTCTCCCTGACAGCGGCAGCATCAGCAGCAGCACCGCGAGCTCGGAAAACAGAGCGCCGCGCGGACTCCGCCTTTGCTCCCTATCATCCCACCCGAGAGCCCGAGCTCCGAGGCGGCTTCAGCAGCAAGCGCAAGACCCCCCTCGTCGACTCGCACTTATCTTCCAGATTAGATATGGACTACCCTTAACTGGACCTGGAGGGGAGAGGCAGGCGGGTGGG
>NW_015536468.1:599224-599923 GCF_001515605.1 Sinocyclocheilus anshuiensis | reverse complement strand
AACCGTGGGTGCCCGCCGCAACGATGAACGGTTCGCCACGCTCGTGTCAACCGCAGATAAGCCATCGGACTATGTCCTGAGTAGCGGTTTACATAGCTGGGATTGTGCACCGATCATACAGGGGTAAAATATGTCCGCCTCGGTGGGGCCCCGCGACAGCCCTCGCCCACCCACAGCGCAGAGCTCCATACCCGAGCCACCGGACCTCAGTCACCTCACCGAGGAGGAGAGGGAAATTATCATGGCTGTGATGGTTCGGCAGAGGGAGGAAGAGGCAAAGGATGAGGCCATGCTCAAGTAAGACATCACGCTTCATAGGGAGCTTGCCTGTAGTATTTGTGCTGCTTCTGGAGACCAAAAGGCAAACAGCTTGTGATGGTTTCTGTAGGTGCATCTGTTTGCAATAGCCTACTAATAAAACCATCAGGCTGTACGCCTGCACCTGAGCTCCGCGCGCTCGAGGGCTGCGGTCCCATTGATTGTCGGTCTCCCTGACAGCGGCAGCATCAGCAGCAGCACCGCGAGCTCGGAAAACAGAGCGCCGCGCGGACTCCGCCTTTGCTCCCTATCATCCCACCCGAGAGCCCGAGCTCCGAGGCGGCTTCAGCAGCAAGCGCAAGACCCCCCTCGTCGACTCGCACTTATCTTCCAGATTAGATATGGACTACCCTTAACTGGACCTGGAGGGGAGAGGCAGGC
>NW_015536468.1:594071-598922 GCF_001515605.1 Sinocyclocheilus anshuiensis | reverse complement strand
TGTGTGTGTGTGTGTGTGTGTGTGTGTGTGTGTGGATGGGTGGGTGGGTGAGTCCATGTATGTCCACTTTCTCCCTCCTTATGGGCACCTGTCATAGATGAGCACCGCTTGTATATTCATACACATCCATATGAAACCAGCTTGTGTAATGAAAGGCCAGGTGACCGGTCACAGGTGTAGCTGTTAAAGAGAGAGGGATGTGTCGACATGCAAGAACTAGATATCCACAACTCCATACATCCTGCTGTTTTACACCTCACTGTGTGATGGATTAGTTTCAGGCAGCACACGTCATGTCACATTATTAGTTAATTTATTCGACATATCATGCATTTTGTTTTTAAATAGGTTAGTGAACATTTTCCGCACTATTCACCACCAGTGTCAGGATTCCTGCCTGGTCACGACAATATTTCCGTGCCTCGTCATCATGATCGTCAGGATCCTTAACCCATTCATTGAAATCTTCCCTGATTGTAGTGTGAGCATCACTCACAGCTTGAGTAGAAGCATCAGTCATAGCTTTATATTTTCCTCATCCGTTTTTCTTTTCTTTTCTTTTCTTTTCTTTTCTTTTCTTGTTAGATCCTCTTGTAATAATAACTTTATTTGTATAGCAACAGTATTCAACTCAAAGAGCTTTACTGTAAAAAAAAAAAAAGCCTTTATAAGCACCAAGTACTTCAAATGAAAACCAGTAAAAAATAAGTCTATTTATAAATATTTATATGACAGGCACTTGTCAGCAGTTGACATGTAGGATGTTTATAAAGTTTTTTTCTGAATGGCTATTTGTGGTTCTTCAGTGCTGTTATCATGAGTGTGAAGATGTTTCTTGGCTTCCTGTCCACCTGCCATTTAGAAGCCATCATTGCTTATATTACATTAGTTGTTGGCCACCTTGAGATTTGAAATCAGATTTATGCATCTTAAATTGGTTCACTGAGCAGGTATACAATCAATAACTTAACCACTTCTTGTGCTATACTACTCATAGGAAATAATCATGCAGCTATTTAATTTCTAAGTCTTTGTATATACATTTTTTGTTACTAGACTCTTCTGAAAGAGAAATAAATGACATTGTTTTTGAATAGTTAAAGGTCACAGGTCAAATGATCACTGAATTTAGCCTCATTTACAAAGTATTTCTCTAAGAGAGAAGAGACAGATCACCACATAATCTGTGTACTAATCTGACTTAGTGTGCTGATAAACAACCTCTAATTTTCATTTACTGTGTGTCAGGAGATCGATGTTTGAATCGGACAGTTCCTCACTCTCAAATTAACTTCTGTCCTGAAGCAGAAGCTAGAGGTCGACCTCACAACGCTTTTGAGGCATTTAGAAATACAACAATACTGTGCTAGCTTAAAGGCATAGTTCACCCAAAAATGACAATTCTGTCATCATTTATTTGTCCTTATGTCATTCCAAACCTTTTTTTCTGTGGAATATAAAATATGTACTTCTTTATTTATCTTCATTTGTGTTCTGCAGACAGAATCTTCATTTTTGGATGAACTGTTCTTTAAAAATAATATTGCAGAATTGTTTACAAAAGGAGATTTTTTGTCTTTATAACTCAACCTTAATTTTGTGAAAATGCATGTTTGGTGAAGGTTGGTAATACTAGAAAAAGTTATTTAAAGAAAAAAACTTTTTAATGCAAAAGAGCTGAGATTGATTTCTAAAAGATTTACTGTCACTATATAAAATGTGTTTGTTCGCTTTAGAGAGGAGAAACCCATACAAGCAAAAACGGTGAACCTGGTCGGAAACAAAAAACCACCTCAGCAGAACGACATCAGGTAAACATCTCAGTCAAGTTTATATGCAGTAAGTTAATAATGGAGTTTGTTGTAAATAAATGATAGACATTATAGTGCAGTGGTTTTCAACCTTTTTGCCTCCAAGGCCCCCCTTTGTCCAACACAATATTCAAAGGTCCTCCTATCTAAGTTGTACTTCAAGTACTTCTGTTGTAATAAAATAAACTCAAAAATATCTTTATTTTAAGAGTGATATATGTAAATAAGATTTTTTAAAGTAAATTTAATTACTTCTAACACTTCCCCCCTGGAACTTTGCCTGGACCCTGATTGAGAACCACTGGTCTAATGGCTGTTGCCATGATATATTAGTCATTCTGTGTTCTGACTGTTATGACTGCGATTTCTATAAATGTCAGACAATGAGGCCTTGACAACACTGCTTCAAAATGTAGGAGTCATACATGAGAGTGAATGAAAGGTCAAGATTTACCTCAAGGAGGTGCCCTATGCTGGTATTTTTTGCAGCTGTTGGGTTTGTAAAGAATGAAATTGGTGAAGAATCTAAAAATGAGACTAACATATTGTGCATGCTGTTGTGACAGTCTTTAATGCTTTAAATGACCGCTTTATTTATTTCCGATTTTCTTTTTTTACTGTCCATTGGGGTCATGCTGAAACTGCTGAGAGTGGCACTGTGTTGTAAATCAAAATCTTTTTTACAGTCGCATTATTTTTTTTCCTGTAAAAACACGAAAACAAATCCTGGCACCTGTGGTGGTGCTTTAGAGTGCTGACAGAGTAATATTTATGCTATGTTAAATTATTTATGCACACCAGTATTGCCCTGGTTCTCTCAGCTGAAGAATAAGAGAACTGCAGTGTGGTTTATATCAACAGATAGAGAACATCTCACTCCCACTCACTTTCCCTGGTTTCTGGAGGGGTCAGAGGATCAGAAAGGCTTAGGATTATAGGGAAAGTTGGCCAAAACACATCTGTTTCTGTGTGGAGTCCCTAGATGTGGTCATTTGTGATGTCATCAGCCTGACCAAGCACTTGCCCCAATAAAGTGCTGCAGTGATGATGTATTTTGTAGGCCAATCCATAAGTTAGCATTGCCCTGGTTCCCTCGACAAAAACCCAATAGGATTTTTCCATTGGATTCTGGATTAATGCAGACCAACAGAAGTTTATGATTCTTACACATTTTGCTTATCATGATAGTCTTCACAAATAAACACAACTTTTATCAATTTTGAAGCCTGAATAAAATCACCAGAAGTAAAACGCCAACCATAGGTTATAAACAAACTACATGCGGTCATGACTATGACAGCTCTTTAAAAAAAATTCCCCAGAAAGTTGGCCACTTGTTAGCAGTCGCCTTTTTCAAGACAAGTAAAAGCTTTAGAAATTCACAAGGGGTGTTACGGATGTATTTTATGTGGTGAAATAAAACATGAAAATATCTTGAACTTGTGATAACCATAGACCTTATTCAAGGAACTTAACTAAAAACACATTCAAAAACTACTGACTTCTGGACGATGGAACTGAAAGTGCTAAAATGCTAACTAATTTCCAAGGTTTTGGCCTACAAAAATACGTCATCCCTGCAGCACTCTATTGGCTCGAACCATTATCATTATTACCATTGCACCATAAGCATATGCAGAATGTACTTGATCAGTTACACCTACCAGAGACTTCTGGCCTAGAAATGCTGTTGTTGCGCAAGGGATTTAGATGGTGTGTATTTGAGGCAGGTCTATTCTGCTGAAGATCAAACAGAGTTGCTCTTATTGTAATCTTGTTCTCTTGAGCCCCACTCCTCCTCTAGCCTGTGCTTCTGGCTTAGACACAAGAACTGACAAAAAGCCTTTAAAAAGAGGAGGAATACATGAATAGATAAATAATTAAATGCACAGGCATATCACACAGTAGTGGCTTTTAATAGCGCCCTAGTCCATACATTAGCACACACTGGAGAACAAGCCTTCCGAATCCATTTGCTCTCACCCACCAGCAGGCCTCAGAAGGATGAGCTTGAGCTCACGGGTTGGCATGTGCTAAAGTCAAGCTCCTAATTCTCCGGCTCCCACTCAATTACTCTCTCACTTGTTCAGTCAGTGGCCTGACTGCATTACCGAGTGTGTCTTTTGCAGGCCTCTGCATACAGATGCTGGAGTGGCTGTGGGTTTGATTGCTGTACGTTTTATATGACCTACTCAAACTGAGATGCTTAAGCTGAATGATGCAGGTTAACTCTGAACCACATTGGCATAATGCTAGCCGGTTAGCAAGAGAGCTAACTTTCAGTAATACAAACTTGAATATTTCATTTTATGGCATTTTCGTTTTCTGTGTGTTGCAGATTCTGCTGATTTAAATATACCACCAAGGTAACATTATCTCTATAAAAGTGTACTTTTTAATTTATAAGTTAAATTGTAGTAGCATAATTTTCAGATAATACTGAAAACCTAATAAATTATTTGTTGCCTTTTTTTGTAAAAGAAAAGCAAAATAAACTATACTGTTGCATAATTATCAGATAATGCTGAAAACCTTATAAATTATTATTATTATTCTTTTTTTTTTGTAAAGGAAACCCAAGGTGAGAAATATTTAAAAATATATGTATATAAAATATATTTGCTTCCAAAAACATAAAAACAATATTGCTGATGAAATAAAATGTATCATATTTCCAAATATGTAATTATATATTAGTCTTCAGTACCTGGATAGATAGTTAGCATCTCTCTGAGGCAAAACTTTACTTTTCTCCATATTTAATAAAAAAATGCTTACTATGCATCAGATAATGAGCGCTCTGAAACAAATGTTGTTTTAGTTTTATAATTAAATGTATGAATAGGCCCACATAAACATGTCAGCATATCCCGTTTAGAGTTAAATGCTGCTTTGAGAGGTGTGTGTGTGTATGTGTGAAGCCTGTGTTTCTTCACAACAAGGAGAGTGGGGAGTCCATCTGTTCCTCCAGTTGGTTAACTGTGCTAGGACACACACACTCACACACACACACACACACACACACACACACACACACACA
>NW_015536468.1:578193-593271 GCF_001515605.1 Sinocyclocheilus anshuiensis | reverse complement strand
AATAGCTTTACAGTAAAAAAAAACTTATTACAACAAGCACCAAATTCTTCAAATGAAAACTGGTAAAAAAAAAAAAGAGATCTTTTTATGACAGGCACTCGTCAGCAGTTTACATGTAGGATGGTTTGTAAAGTTTTATTCTGAATGGCTATTTGTGGTTCATCAGTGCTGTTATCATGAGTGTGACGATGTTTCTTGGCTTCCTGTCCACCTGCCATTTAGAAGCCATCATTGCTTATATTACATTAGTTGTTGGCCACCTTGAGATTTGAAATCAGATTTATGCATCTTAAATTGGTTCACTGAGCAGGTATACAATCAATAACTTAACCACTTCTTGTGCTATACTACTCATAGGAAATAATCATGCAGCTATTTAATTTCTAAGTCTTTGTATATACATTTTTTGTTACTAGACTCTTCTGAAAGAGAAATAAATGACATTGTTTTTGAATAGTTAAAGGTCACAGGTCAAATGATCACTGAATTTAGCCTCATTTACAAAGTATTTCTCTAAGAGAGAAGAGACAGATCACCACATAATCTGTGTACTAATCTGACTTAGTGTGCTGATAAACAACCTCTAATTTTCATTTACTGTGTGTCAGGAGATCGATGTTTGAATCGGACAGTTCCTCACTCTCAAATTAACTTCTGTCCTGAAGCAGAAGCTAGAGGTCGACCTCACAACGCTTTTGAGGCATTTAGAAATACAACAATACTGTGCTAGCTTAAAGGCATAGTTCACCCAAAAATGACAATTCTGTCATCATTTATTTGTCCTTATGTCATTCCAAACCTTTTTTTCTGTGGAATATAAAATATGTACTTCTTTATTTATCTTCATTTGTGTTCTGCAGACAGAATCTTCATTTTTGGATGAACTGTTCTTTAAAAATAATATTGCAGAATTGTTTACAAAAGGAGATTTTTTGTCTTTATAACTCAACCTTAATTTTGTGAAAATGCATGTTTGGTGAAGGTTGGTAATACTAGAAAAAGTTATTTAAAGAAAAAAACTTTTTAATGCAAAAGAGCTGAGATTGATTTCTAAAAGATTTACTGTCACTATATAAAATGTGTTTGTTCGCTTTAGAGAGGAGAAACCCATACAAGCAAAAACGGTGAACCTGGTCGGAAACAAAAAACCACCTCAGCAGAACGACATCAGGTAAACATCTCAGTCAAGTTTATATGCAGTAAGTTAATAATGGAGTTTGTTGTAAATAAATGATAGACATTATAGTGCAGTGGTTTTCAACCTTTTTGCCTCCAAGGCCCCCCTTTGTCCAACACAATATTCAAAGGTCCTCCTATCTAAGTTGTACTTCAAGTACTTCTGTTGTAATAAAATAAACTCAAAAATATCTTTATTTTAAGAGTGATATATGTAAATAAGATTTTTTAAAGTAAATTTAATTACTTCTAACACTTCCCCCCTGGAACTTTGCCTGGACCCTGATTGAGAACCACTGGTCTAATGGCTGTTGCCATGATATATTAGTCATTCTGTGTTCTGACTGTTATGACTGCGATTTCTATAAATGTCAGACAATGAGGCCTTGACAACACTGCTTCAAAATGTAGGAGTCATACATGAGAGTGAATGAAAGGTCAAGATTTACCTCAAGGAGGTGCCCTATGCTGGTATTTTTTGCAGCTGTTGGGTTTGTAAAGAATGAAATTGGTGAAGAATCTAAAAATGAGACTAACATATTGTGCATGCTGTTGTGACAGTCTTTAATGCTTTAAATGACCGCTTTATTTATTTCCGATTTTCTTTTTTTACTGTCCATTGGGGTCATGCTGAAACTGCTGAGAGTGGCACTGTGTTGTAAATCAAAATCTTTTTTACAGTCGCATTATTTTTTTTCCTGTAAAAACACGAAAACAAATCCTGGCACCTGTGGTGGTGCTTTAGAGTGCTGACAGAGTAATATTTATGCTATGTTAAATTATTTATGCACACCAGTATTGCCCTGGTTCTCTCAGCTGAAGAATAAGAGAACTGCAGTGTGGTTTATATCAACAGATAGAGAACATCTCACTCCCACTCACTTTCCCTGGTTTCTGGAGGGGTCAGAGGATCAGAAAGGCTTAGGATTATAGGGAAAGTTGGCCAAAACACATCTGTTTCTGTGTGGAGTCCCTAGATGTGGTCATTTGTGATGTCATCAGCCTGACCAAGCACTTGCCCCAATAAAGTGCTGCAGTGATGATGTATTTTGTAGGCCAATCCATAAGTTAGCATTGCCCTGGTTCCCTCGACAAAAACCCAATAGGATTTTTCCATTGGATTCTGGATTAATGCAGACCAACAGAAGTTTATGATTCTTACACATTTTGCTTATCATGATAGTCTTCACAAATAAACACAACTTTTATCAATTTTGAAGCCTGAATAAAATCACCAGAAGTAAAACGCCAACCATAGGTTATAAACAAACTACATGCGGTCATGACTATGACAGCTCTTTAAAAAAAATTCCCCAGAAAGTTGGCCACTTGTTAGCAGTCGCCTTTTTCAAGACAAGTAAAAGCTTTAGAAATTCACAAGGGGTGTTACGGATGTATTTTATGTGGTGAAATAAAACATGAAAATATCTTGAACTTGTGATAACCATAGACCTTATTCAAGGAACTTAACTAAAAACACATTCAAAAACTACTGACTTCTGGACGATGGAACTGAAAGTGCTAAAATGCTAACTAATTTCCAAGGTTTTGGCCTACAAAAATACGTCATCCCTGCAGCACTCTATTGGCTCGAACCATTATCATTATTACCATTGCACCATAAGCATATGCAGAATGTACTTGATCAGTTACACCTACCAGAGACTTCTGGCCTAGAAATGCTGTTGTTGCGCAAGGGATTTAGATGGTGTGTATTTGAGGCAGGTCTATTCTGCTGAAGATCAAACAGAGTTGCTCTTATTGTAATCTTGTTCTCTTGAGCCCCACTCCTCCTCTAGCCTGTGCTTCTGGCTTAGACACAAGAACTGACAAAAAGCCTTTAAAAAGAGGAGGAATACATGAATAGATAAATAATTAAATGCACAGGCATATCACACAGTAGTGGCTTTTAATAGCGCCCTAGTCCATACATTAGCACACACTGGAGAACAAGCCTTCCGAATCCATTTGCTCTCACCCACCAGCAGGCCTCAGAAGGATGAGCTTGAGCTCACGGGTTGGCATGTGCTAAAGTCAAGCTCCTAATTCTCCGGCTCCCACTCAATTACTCTCTCACTTGTTCAGTCAGTGGCCTGACTGCATTACCGAGTGTGTCTTTTGCAGGCCTCTGCATACAGATGCTGGAGTGGCTGTGGGTTTGATTGCTGTACGTTTTATATGACCTACTCAAACTGAGATGCTTAAGCTGAATGATGCAGGTTAACTCTGAACCACATTGGCATAATGCTAGCCGGTTAGCAAGAGAGCTAACTTTCAGTAATACAAACTTGAATATTTCATTTTATGGCATTTTCGTTTTCTGTGTGTTGCAGATTCTGCTGATTTAAATATACCACCAAGGTAACATTATCTCTATAAAAGTGTACTTTTTAATTTATAAGTTAAATTGTAGTAGCATAATTTTCAGATAATACTGAAAACCTAATAAATTATTTGTTGCCTTTTTTTGTAAAAGAAAAGCAAAATAAACTATACTGTTGCATAATTATCAGATAATGCTGAAAACTATTATTATTATTATTATTATTCTTTTTTTTTTGTAAAGGAAACCCAAGGTGAGAAATATTTAAAAATATAAATATATTTGATATATTTGCTTCCAAAAACATAAAAACAATATTGCTGATGAAATAAAATGTATCATATTTCCAAATATGTAATTATATATTAGTCTTCAGTACCTGGATAGATAGTTAGCATCTCTCTGAGGCAAAACTTTACTTTTCTCCATATTTAATAAAAAAATGCTTACTATGCATCAGATAATGAGCGCTCTGAAACAAATGTTGTTTTAGTTTTATAATTAAATGTATGAATAGGCCCACATAAACATGTCAGCATATCCCGTTTAGAGTTAAATGCTGCTTTGAGAGGTGTGTGTGTGTATGTGTGAAGCCTGTGTTTCTTCACAACAAGGAGAGTGGGGAGTCCATCTGTTCCTCCAGTTGGTTAACTGTGCTAGGACACACACACTCACACACACACACACACACACACACACACACACACACACACACATGCTCATTTCCTCACCAACTCACAAAAATATGCAGTCAAGCCGACAGACCCCTCACCATGCACTGTAATAATACACCCATACTCGCGCCGTGGTGTCAGCGACCCAGGCTGTTTAGAGCACAGATGTTTTGGTGGATAATGGGTCTGCTAGGGAAGTAAGACCTTTTAACATAGAAACACATAAAAGTAAGGGGAATTACAGCTGGCATCTGTCGCCGTATTGCTGGGGAGTATGTTGCGAGCTGTTTACACACAAACACGGGGTAGTAGGACTTTCCCAAAGCAGGGTCAGAGGGCACTTTTCTGCAGCTTAGGTTATGTGACACCAACAAAATCTCTCCTGACATACTGGATCTTCTTATGGCATTGCGTGGGACAAACTGGCACAACTGTTTGTTGCTGTTTAGTGCATATGTCTTGTATTTAGGAAATTATTTAAAGGGGTCATATGATGCGATTTCACATTTTCCTTTCTCTTTGGAGTGTTACAAGCTGTTCGTGAATAGATAAGATCCCTAAAGTTGCAAAGACTAAAGTCTCAAACCCAAAGAGATATTCTTTATAAAAGTTAAGACTCATCCACGCCCTGCTAAAACGGCTAATTTAAACACGCCCCCACGTCTATGTCACTGTGTGGGAAGATTTGCATAACACCGCCCAAATGTTTACGCAAAGAAAGAAGGCATAACTTGTGATTCTCGCTGTAGTATTGTTACTGCCGCCGCCGCCATGTCGTGGAGACGCTGTGTGTTTCGTTGTGAAAGCGAAACTACTTTGTTTGGCCTTCCAAAAGAGGACACGACTAGAAATCAGTGGTTAAGTTGTATTTACAACACTGTTCCAGAACAGTTCAAACCAAACATTCGTGTGTGTGCAACGCATTTAACGGAGGACTGTTTCCTGAACCTACAATGCCGGCTGTTCTTACTCACAACCTGTAAGTATGTTTCCATATTTAAAGAATTTGCCACTGATGATTCAAACGTGAGTTTTGAGCAGTGTAGAGTAGCGCTTGTTTGTCGTTTCTCAGATCACAAATGCAGACAAATGGTTTTATGTTTACATGGCGCGATACGCAACGCAACACGTAAAAAGACAATATAAGTCATTATAATCAGTAATTATGTCCCCACTGGATGCAACAAATGCCTCGTTTGTAATGGGTTTTATTGGTTTTGTCTCGTCACACCGGGACACGGCATCACAGTGTGTTAAGGGGCGTAACATTTCCGTCACACGCTTGAGGTATTCAACCAATCACAATGCAATGGATAGTTGGCCAATCAGAGCACACCTCGCTTTTCAGAACGATGAGCTTTGTAAAAATCGACGCATTTCAGAAAGCCGGGGCATAGAGGAGCAACAATAATGTACAGTATGTGGAAAATAATGTGTTTTTTGAACCTTAAACCGCATAAACACATTGCATTACACCAAATACACAAAATAATGTTATTTTTAGCAACGTCATATGACCCCTTTAATGTCACTAAACCAATATTTAAATTGTAAGGAGGGTGATTAAATGACTGGAGAGATGGATTGAAGCTTCCCTTGCTGTCTGGCTGATATTTCCAGATCAACAATGTGTCATGATTGTTACCGCCAACCCTCCTGTGAGAATTTGTCCCATGGAGAATGCCAGTGTGTAGCATGTGTAGGCATGCCGGGACATTTTCTTTGCCCGACACCTCCACTCATCTCTTAGTAATTTGATTTCTAACATTGTCTATCCTCAGATGAATTGTGATTTCAGTTATAAGATCTTCAGATGCTCCTCAGTTTTGGTTATAATTTAAAGGCGAGTCTAGGGCAGGACCTGGGAGAGCTTTTGGAAGTTGATGGAAATGTCTCTAGAAATGTCAGTCCATAATGTTTTTCCAGAAACAAGTGAGCTGCCTATTTAGACTGCATTTTAAGGCAAATATGTGCTAAATATAAAATTGAGTAACTTGCATGTTGCAGTAACTTTGCAGTAAGCAAAATTGACGGTTTATGTCGTTTCATTTCTGAATGAACAGTGTTTAGAACGAATGGGTTGAGTGAATGATTCACCGACTCACTCATAACGATAAGTAATTTATTTCGTTCATGAATGAATCAGGGTTTTGAACGAATCAGCTGACAGTTCCAGTGATTCATTTATAAAGTCACTTGTAGCCACCTACTGGTGGAACAATGTAACCTGCAAAAAGATTCACAGAAAAATCCTCACCATAGATTATCTGAAGTGACAATGAAATATCCCGTTGAAATGTATATCATTAATCTTGAAATGCCAGTCATTCAGCCAATCAAATTCGAGGACTGGAATTAACTTTTGCATAAATATATTTAATTCAGTACCAAATATATTTGTGTGTGATCTGTATTTGGGTACAACTTAGTGGTTGTCACTAATGTTGCTATGCGGTTGCTGACGTTTTCTGATTCATTTTTAGCATGTTGATATATGGTTTCTAGGTGGTCGAAAGGTTGGTTTCTAAGTGGTTGTTTACTGAGGAAATAAAAAAAAACCACATCTAGTCTCTGTGATAGTGTGGATTATAAACAGTCTTTGGAAAAAGTCTTTTGGAGTTTTTACCCATTTTATCAACCACAAGATGGCTATTGTACATCCTCTTGCTTAATATGAAGTAATATCACGTGTTTTATTGTTACGATGTTACTTATGTAGGCAGTGAACTTATCACCACTACCTCAGAAGTTTGTTTCTGAAGAATGAGTCATGAAAAAGTGTAGACAATTTGCAAACAAAAACAGACACTAAGCTCCACAACTGTGGTGAACTGTCAGCTTTGAGTCGTCTTTTTACTGCGTCTGCTTCTTCTGTCAGTCGTATGTTTTTTTTTTAATTAGCAGAGTCTTCAGTTAGTCAGTCAGTCAGACAGTCAGTCAGTGAAGTGTGGCACCAGCACCTGGAGCTTCAGTTACACAGCACTCCCGTGGAGGAATGTGCATTTCAGGCTGTTCTGTAGGCACTGTTCTCTCTCTTTTTTCCTCGGCAGAGTGTCACTTTCCTCAAGCATCATCAGTATTACTCCTGAGCTGGCCAAAAAGCTGTGGCTCTGTGTTCCTTTTGCACCAATGATTTTTTTAATCGCCCAGAGAGAAGATGTGTATGCGTGTGTATGTGTGTGTGCGTTTATGCATCCATGCATTTGTGTAAAAACAGCACAAGCAGAGAATGCATGGCTGATTTGAAAGTAACGTCAGTTACGTGTCGACTGCGCGTGTGAGGCGATCAGATCCACGGCCATTTTTTGCCCTGGGTTGTGTGGATTCCTGAGGGTTTTACGAGGACCATGATGTCTTGGATGAAGAGAGTGGGTTGTCTATTTATAGATGTGTTTTGTTTTAATGACATAGCTGCCGTGTGTGCGGATGGGCATATGGATGTTTTTCCCTCGTTTTCTCTCTTTGCTTATTTTCACCAGCCCACATGGGACTGCTCCATCTGAGAGTGGATTCTGTCAGAGATTTACAGTCTGTCTGAGCGGCTTTGCTATTGAAGAGTGTCCGTTTTAGGTTTCACACATCATTCATGCGCTACTGCCCAGTCAGTCACTTTCACGCAGGGTTACTGCATATTATACAAGAGCTGCTTCTGGTCCTGTCATTTGATTGGCTGGGAATGCTGATATTTAGACAGTACTGAGATGTTTCACTGTTTGTGACACTTTACATCTTTCAGAAACCAGAATTACTTTTTACACCTTTATGCCCAAATTGATTATTTTCGGATTGGTCTATCCTCTAAATGTATAAAATAGGACTTGGAAAGGAATTGTCATGGTTATTTTGCAAGAGATAAAACGTTTAGTAAGACATAGAGTACATTATATGATCCAAAGGAAAAAATAGGGTTATAGGGTTGGAGGAGAGAATGAGTGGTGAACAGAAAGATGTGCTGTTGGATATTAGCAGTTTGCATCCATGCTTAAGTAGACAAGTTTTTTACTGATCCATTACGATCAATAAATAGTGGCAAGAAGACAATAAATTAAAAAAGTAATTAATTGTACTGTACTGTATTAAATGTAAGTTGCATTGTATAGAAATAAATACATTTAAATGTACACAAACGTTCAAAAGTTTCGGGTAATTATGATTTTTTTTTTTAAAGAAATTTATATTTTTATTTATCAAGGATGCATTAAATTAATCAAAAGTGACAGTAAAGGCATTTTTAATGTTACAAAAGATTTCCATTTCAAATAAATGCTCGTTTTTTGAACTTCTATTCATCAAGGAATCCTAAAAATAATTGTATCACTGTTTCCACAAAAATATCAAGGCACAGTTTCCACAATTAGAAATGTTTCCTGAACACCAAATCAGCATATTAGAATGATTTCTGAGAATTGTGTAACACTGAAGATGGTGTAATAACTGCTGATAATTCAGATTTGCCTTTACAGGAATTAATTACATTTTACATTATATCAAATATAATATATATATATGAATACATAACAAAATATTTTAAATTGTAATATTTCACAATGTTACTTTTTTACTGTTTTTTTAAATAAAATAATTGCAGCCTTGATGAACATAAGAGATTCTTTGAAAAACAATAAAAAATCTTACTGACCTTGTACTTTTGAATGGCAGTGTATACATGGCTTGGTTCTTTCCTTTAATTCAGGTTTAGGGTTTCTTTAGAGTTTTTTGCCCTTTGTATTCAACGTAAAGCAAACATCTTAAATCAGATTACTCAGAATTGACCAATAGTACACTTCTCCTCAGAAGTTGCACAATTTAATGTCTGTAGCACAAATGTCCAAGATATACACAGCACTTTAAGGTGTATTCAAATCCCTAACGCAATGCCTAAAATCATATATAATTTAATGGTTAGGTATCAAGTAAAGGTTTGTATGTCTATATGAGTGCTCAAGGCCTTAACAGCCTGATCTGTACCTCTAACACACACAAGGGCTCGACTATTGCTCCACTTGAACTTTAGCTGCTTATTAGTGTGTCTTGAGGCATATTTGAGTGTCAGAGTGGAGCAGCAGTGACGTCCCTCCCATCTCTTCCTTCATGTGTCTCTCAGCAGAAAGGAGAAAATGTCATTAGCGAGGCCTGGAGGCTCCTCTTTCCTGCTCACAGACTCGCTCTCTCCGTAATGTCCTCTTCCTGCTCCACAGGGTTAAAGCTTGGACTCATGGGACGGCTTGGGTGACAACCTGACTCAGAGTGGAAGCACTGGGAAGCCCGTTGTTCTTAAGGGCTGTAACCATGGTGTCATGTACCCAGGGAGTGCTCACAAGCTATGAAGACTTTATATAGGTGCACCCTAAGGTTTTCTGGTGTGTTTTCTGTCAGTCTCGAACACTCTTATGTTTTTTGGAGTCTGTATAAGGGAAATTGTAGCCTCAGGCTTACGACATATTTTGAAATCACCACCGAGCTTATTAACAAAGTCTATGTAGACATTTGGTTAAAAGGACTGACCAGGTATGAAGTCAGCAAAGCAATTAAGCAACTGCAACACCTGACAGAGCAGAAAAATGGTAGCATGGTAGCAAATGACACAAAATGCGCCTTGATTGATGCATATAATATAGCACGAAAGAACAACAAAATAAAGAACATCATAGATAAATTGAGATGATAAATGCATCTTTTCAAAGTGCTGAATGGAGTTTACAGACCAGTGAATGCACAGTACACTAGATACATTTAACCCAAATTAGCAATAATGCTAATGCATGCTGCTAAGACAGCTTTTACTGTTTAAAAATGTTACTTAAAATGATTATATTTTTCATATTTGTAAAAGGGCGAGTAAAGATCTGAAATGTTGTGCCAGCAGACAATTTGATCCTTGACTGGTCTGATATTTCTATGGCTTTGTGTAATGTTAAATCACAATATATTTAAAGGGGTCATGGCTTTTTTATTTTATACTGTTCTCTGAGGTCCCCTTATAATGTTATCAAGATTCTTACATCAAAAAACATCATTTAGAAGTAATAGGCTATTTTCTGTCCTGTTTTTAACCCCCCTAATCAGAACGCTCTTGGCTAAGAGTCGTGTTTGTTTGACAGTGTACATTCCTCATAGATGGATGCTGCAGTGATTTAGGTCAAAATCGCATAGATACTCAGTACATATCGAACGATCTGTAATAATAACAGACAAAACAATTGTGAGCACGTAATAAAAATAGTTACTCACACTTGTATGTTGCGACATTACTATGGGATCCAATATAGTCGGCACAACATCATCTTTTAGTTTAAATCTTTCTGAAAATCCTGTGTCGAATTGTGTCTTGTTTGTAAACGAATCTGTGGTAAAATGAAGTGAACAAAGGACCGAGTTCTTACTGATGCAGTCTGAATCTTCATTAAAAATAAAGTTCATCTACTCTTTCCTGATGTTGGGATCAAAAGGAAGGCAGTGCAAAGACTGTTTTTCCACAACTTGGCACTGCATAGCATCTTGTTGTGTTCGGAGCCATCTTTATCATTTGATTTCTGCGTAATCCAGTGTTCTCCTCTTTTGTTATTTACACTACATGCGCGAATCGGTGGGTGGGGCTAAACAGGCAGCGTTGCAGAAGCAGGTGTTGATATTATTCTGCAGAGGCGGTGCTTTTCCACACTATTACATCATAGAGTCATACATTCCACACATCGTTTTGGCAGACTGGCTTCAATATAAGCTGTTTTTAGACTAACAAGAAAGTTTTGAGTTCTGAAACTTACAGGAAGTTTTTATAGTACAATGACCTCTTATATATAAAAAGATCAAGGCAATTTTTATTTCTCAGTTCATGACCCCTATAAATTATTTTCTTGACTCTTTGCTACAACAGTCCCAGTTCTCTAATTTGATTGGCTGAGCTGCTTTCCACTATGTCACTGCTTCGAGAAACCTCTCATATAGATTTGAGAAGGATTTACAAACCTATTAACAGAAAGCTGGGATGTGTGATAGTCATTTGTGTTTTTGATGTGCTATTATTTTCAGAATGACATTTTGGAATGTGAAAGAAATAAAGAAAGAAAATGCATTATGCAATTGTTTATTTCATTATGAAAATACCATATACTGCTCATAAGAAAAAGTGGGCTCTTTGCAAACCAATTTTCTTTCATTTTATAAATGGGTCAGTGACAAAAAGGGGTTGGCAAGATGAGAAATTCAAAAATCTTTTAAAAACTTGTTTTAAAAGCATGCATCAGGTATTTTAAAATGTACACAGCATGTGTATGTTGATTTTATGTCATTAAAAATGACATGAACCATTTTTTTACAAAAGTTAAGACTGAATGTACATGAAAATGTCACATTGTGTAACCGCCAAAGAATGAGAAATATTAAATATTTTATCCACCTAGATGGCATGTAAGCTTACTCATAGAAATAAATACTTCATTTTAAAATATCACACGAAAATAGATTTTTATTAGAGTTAGCTCTAAATGTAAATTTTAATGCGTTTTTGCAATATATGGCGGGACATCTGTTCCTATATATATCATATTAATGATAAAATATCAGAAATTTAATGAATTGTATTTTACAGATGTAAATTGTAATATTTGGTTAACAGTTTTTATCAGTGAATTTATGTTCAAAAGTAGACACCCACTTCCATCTGCTACAATATTAAATAATTTATGTATATATTACATCATATTACAGGTGCATCTCAATAAATTAGAATGTCGTGGAAAAGTTCATTTATTTCAGTAATTCAACTCAAATTGTGAAACTCGTGTATTAAATACCCCCTCCTCCTAGGTGTATATGACTTTCTTCTTTCAAATGAATACAATTGTAGTGACATTTAAAGTGGATGGGTGATATTCAATAGTCCAATAAACTGCATCCATCCATCATAAAAAAGTGCTCCAGGTGGTTAATAAAGGCCTCCTGAAGCGAATCAATGCACTTTTGTAAGAAAAATATCAATATTTAAAACTTTATAAACCAAGATCTCTAGCTTCTGCTATCTGTCGTACTTGCGTTCACGAGAGAATGGCATTCCAGCGGATGACGTAGGATGCAGACGTAGCAAAACATTTACATTTTTGCAATCATCCCCCAAATATTTTATGAAAATGAATTAAAACCAGAAATTTTAGACTTGGTCCACAAAAAAGAGAATGTATGCAATTAATTTGCACATTTATTTTGAAATTTTAACCCTTTTAAATTTAATTAAACCATATGGACACAAAAAATTAGCGTCATGTCATTGACCCATATAACTTTATACATAAACCTTTTAGAAGTGCTGAAATGTATGAATCTTTTTTGTTTGGAAGCTAATGTTAATAATTTGGCTGCAATGCCTCTTGTTTTTGCGGCTTTGAATAATAATAATGTAAAGCAAACAACAAAAAAATCCTTTAGTATGCGCATTAGTGATGAGGACATTAATTGACTCTTTTTGATGGTTATTGGTGACATGACTGTCAAATAAATGGGTTATTTGAATCAATTCAGTCAACCGATTCGTTAAAACACATTTTAATTAATTTATACAATATTACAAATATTAATTAATTCAGACACAAATCAAGTGGTGTTTTTATAAGTGAGTCATTGAATCATTCACTCAAAAGATTTGTTTAAAAACATTGATTCATTCAGAAAATAAACAAGTGACTTTTTTGAGCGAGTCAATGAATCATTCACTCAACCGATTCGTTAAAAAAAAAAACAGATCCATTCAGTAAAGCCAATGCTGTGTTGCTCAGAGACGCCTAATCCTGAATCCTGCTGTGGATTTATTTGCAACTATGTTCGTCAGAGAAACAAAATATACAACCTAACTGTGGATATTGAATCTTGAACGTAAGTTATTCAATATAAACTTCTTGTTTGTTGAACTGTTGGTCTGGTTCGTGTGGAATTGCTCAGATATGGTCCAGTGTAAATGCAGTGGCTGGATTTTATTGTGTGTGTGTGTGTGTGTGTGTGTGTTTGCTGGCATGGGTTCTACTCAAACTGGATGCTGATTTGTATTATGCCAACTGGTGCTTCATGTGCATTTGTGTGTATTTGCACAGCTTGTGTTTACATGTGTATATATGTGTGTGTGTTTAGCATCATGCTTATAGCCTGGTGTGTGTTTAATGCTGAGCCTCCACTGGGCTGTGTTGGCCCTGTATAGATGCACAGCTTGGCCATATGGACATTTTATCAGGAGATCCCAGCATCCACCACTCCACTGCAACAGCTACTGCACATATTCTCCATCTTTTTCTTTCTTCCCACTTCTCTCCCCCCGCATCCCTCCATCTCAACACCTCCCTTCCTCCTCCCACCCACTCTAATCTGTTTGTAAATGGGTAATTCACAGCAGGGTAAAAATAGACATCATCATCATCTCATGTACCACCCTAATTAATGGCAGGTCTCTATTTTGCCGGGGGGCTTTAAAGGCTGACAGGTTTATTAAGTGTTTTCATGAGGTTTGTTAACTGAAACACTAGCTGGTCAAAGCTAATGTGAGTGTCACGGAGGCTGTTTAAGGGGAAAAAGTAATGAGTTGGATTATTGACAGAGGAGAGTGGCCACTTGAGTAGATGCCTTAGTAAACCTTACTAAGCTCACACATTTATTTCTGTCTCCCATTCCCACTTATTATTTTCTGTCTTTGTTGAGTACAAGCTCTCAAGTTCACATTCATTATTGCATTTACTGTAACCCCTGGTAAAAATATTACCATATCTTTATTTCTTTCAGTTCACATTCTCGCTCTGTCTCTTGCATGTGAATTTGAAGCTCCACTCCATTCATTATTAAAGGGATGCTGTCTAATCGGCACAGAGTTGCTGCCATCACCAGGGGGTTCTGGGAAATGTTATTGTCCTGGTGGCACTGTACAGCTCCTCCACTCGGCTCAACTGTGGATGAAAAGGCCTGCTGATCAGGCCAGTTACACTGTTGTTCTTGGAAACAGAGTGTCTTGTGTATATATATATATATATATTTCAATTATGACAACACTGAACATTTTAGCATGGCGATGTATATGACAATGTTAATGTATTTGGTCTTGGCGGAACAGATCTGCTACGCTGCTGCTGCTGAATTGCAGCTGCTGTTGGTTATTGCTGTAGTTGTAGATTATTGCTGCTGCTGCAAGCAAGTACAGGAACTTGCTACTGCCAATGCATATGGCGATACGGTGCTGTGAGTATTTACGACATGCTGCTGCTTAGTGCTGTGTTCAAAATATCGATACGACGATGTATCGTCACAGAGATTTGACGATACGAGTATCGATACAGCTGGCCCTGTATCGATATTGTGGCACGTGTGCAGCAGTGGACCGCGCTTAATTTGTTTAAAATTTTACAACGTTTAAAATTGAGTAGAAAAGTGTGAGGTTTCTAAAAAAGAATGAATAGAGCATATATAGGCTACAACAAGGTTTAATCTGGCCGCAGAGGAACACAGCTGGGTTGCCTGATATAAAGAGATGTAATCCCTAAAACAGAGCTTCACACTTGCGCAATACGGAAATATCTGCTAAGTGTGTTACTTACCTTTGTCAACCTGGCAACCGTGTGCACGCGTTCTCTCTCCACTGTGGATAAACGCACTTGATTTCTGAAAACAGCGGTTAGCTTGCAGTTTAGCGATCTCCACTTCAGTATTCTATTCTCAGAAAAGTGTAATTCATCAACTGTTCATTTACGACACACACACACAGAGAGAGAGAAAGAGAGAGAGAGAGAGGCTGTGGATGTATGAATTACCACCGTTTTGCTGCGTTTCTCTATTAACAGTAAAGCTGTGGCTTTAATTCCTTTAGAAACAATGATGCTACCAGCTCCTTGTTGAGAAAGATAATGTAGCTCTTGAGCGATTAAGCTATTTAGTTGA
>NW_015536468.1:577149-578056 GCF_001515605.1 Sinocyclocheilus anshuiensis | reverse complement strand
GAGTATAAATCAGCCTTGAGAGTGTGTGCGTTAGATACAGTGAAGACAGCGCGTTAGTTTAGAACTCTTCTAATTGTTTTTTTTAATTGTCGAGAGTGTGTTAATTTGTGCAATGATAACCTACCATCAATGTAAATGATTTTTTTTATATATTAGAATGAGTACATTACAATGTAATGTACTATTATTATTTATGGGTTTAAAAACAATATGCAAACAATCAGAATATTGTACCTGGTGGGGTGCACAATGTAAACATGAAACATATGCCATTACCTATATTGTACTGTGGTACAGTTATGGAGGCCCTTCATAATGTAGAGGTCAACTGCCTGCTCTGCCAATAGTTAGAAATGGCCCTATAGTATGAAGTGTTTAATAAACAGCTGTTTTACTAAATTCTGCTAATTTATTTTATTTTATATGAGTTAAATGTAATTGCGGAATTCATTGCACAATGCATAATTTATAAACAATCCAGTTGTATGTCATGTATTTTGAACTGTGAGCTGTTTAGAAAGTCCATCCAAAGTGAAGTTGTGAAGTGTTGTCATTGAATGCATTGAATTTTGTTGAAAAGAAAAGACATTTTTGAATTGAAGAATTTGGGCCCTATCATACACCTGGTGCAATGCGGCGTCAGGCGCGACGCAAGTGTTTTTTGCTAGTTTCAGCCTGATGCTGCAGTTATCATTTTCACATCCTCTGTATCGTGATACGTATTGTATCGTGACTTTGCTGGTGATACACAGCCCTACTGCTGCTGCACTAATAGCATATAAAATAACCCCGTAGCAGATCTATACAGGTGGAGCTGGTGAAGGTGAAGGGTTTCAGAGAACTCTGAAAGCGAGCTGCAGGAATCTCAAGTGAATGCTAGCCAGCCATATAAATGCAAGGCAGTAAG
>NW_015536468.1:572066-576775 GCF_001515605.1 Sinocyclocheilus anshuiensis | reverse complement strand
AAACCTGGTCTAAAGTCAATGGCGCAGTAGTTTTTTTGTTATTTAAAGAGCGCGTTAGTATAGGCGGGTGCACAATGCGAGTACACTGTAAAAAATGATATGATAAAAAAGCCATGACAACTTATGTTTTTAAGTTACTTTAACTCATAATTTAAATTAGTGAGTTGAAATGACTTGTACTTTTAAGTTGATTTAACTTAAAATTTTAAGGCAGCCACAAAACTTACGTTTTTAAGTTGAAAGGGGTGAACATTTTTTACAGTGTACACTGCTTATTACACACACAGGGAGCAGCACACAAACATGCCGAATATTAAAAATGAAAGGATTACAATGTAAAAGATTATTGTGTAGGCTACATAAATATAAAAATGCCTACATGTCATAATGGATAGTCATTGCATGTATCAGAATTAGGCTACCTATTTGCTCACGCACGAGCAGATCCGTTTCCTCTCTGGAGACACGTTCCGTCTTTGCGCTTGCAAATTCCGCCGTGTAAATAGCAAATTCGCCATGGCACGAGCGCAACTGGCTCTTAAAGGGAATGGGAGATGAGACTCTGATTGGTTTATTGCACGTTATGCCAAAAACACACCCATTAATCATTAAGAGAATAGGGACAACCCTTTTAGACCACACGCTGGGCGCACCGACCGTTTTTCCCATCGTCAAACTAGCAAAAGTGGATTCGGACACGCCCTAAGTGCACCTGCGCCGTGCACTTTAGACCTTGCGCTTAGATCGTTAAAATAGGGCCCTACGTAAGCAATTGTACTTGTTGCTTTGTTCTATAAACTTGCAAAATTTGGGTATGGAGCTTTTAAAACTTCAAAAATTCAGCACCAAAAAAAGAGAAAAATTCTTATATTGTGGCCACGCGATGTGAAGTCGTGGCTTCGAGATCCTATGTTGAGGGAACAATGTTTTTCTTGTGGCCACAAGTAAACAGACCTGCTTGACCATAGCAACCTTGGATTATCAGTTATGAAGTTATTAATATTTCATTTTGAATTAAGAAATTATTTTATTAGTTATTATAGAAATTATTACATTATTAAATAATTATATTAACCATAGGCCTAGGCTACCGGTCTATATTTGCGCACGATGGCCACAACATGTCATGTTCCCATGAGTTAATATATCGTGGCCACGACAAAACTAAGTGAACCGAACATGTCACCTCCCGGTCACCGTAGATATGGCAATAAACCTAAATACAACATCAATTAATAACTAGTGTAAAACTGACCACATGGACCAGGGTCCATTTTTTTATGTATCTTGTGTCTTTTTTTAAATTGAAAACTGTTCTTGTTCCTATTCATTGTAATTGCATTTTAAAAAAAGTGATCAGCACGGCCTTCAAAATGTCTCCTTTTAATGCAACAAAGGAATTCTTATGAGTGTGGAATGACATGAGGGTGAGTAAGTAATGGCAGAATTTTCATTGTGAACTATCCCTTTAAATATCACAGTTCTGTATTCATGTAACAGCTGTGGATTTCCACTCGCTCACAGTAGAGGCTCTTGACAGCAAAAAGCTCTTAGTTACAAAAGGCTAGAACCCCATTAGGGAATCTGTGAAGGGGATTGGAAACTTCCTTATGAAAAAAAGGAAGTGCAATAATAAACGACCAAAAGACAAGAGGGTGAAGGAAAGAATACTATAGTTATCTATGGCTGGCTTACCAGACGTTAGTGTTACTGTAGCCTTAAGAGCACAGAGAGGACGTAACACCTCTCCCCCGACTCTGCTGCATCTCCAGTTTGGCATAATGAGGACACCGCTGTACACTTGCTTCTCTCTACCTGTCCTATGGGAGGCAGCGGCTGGTCATGTGACGTGTACAACACTCCTCTGTGTGCTCATCATTTTTGTCATGTGACCTCTCTGTTCTGTGCCATCTAGTATCTCCACTGGGCATGTGATTGAGAGCGCTGATATTTCATAATGCTCTGGAGCTGGTGATTTTCTTTTGTGTCAGTGAGGTGTCTTTTTATTTGTGTTACGTATGATGGCTTTAGTAGATTTTCATAGTCTCTGATAAAAAATGTTTTATATGCCTTTAATTTCATTAGTGAGCCTTGTCATATAATATATGACATATACTGTATATTGTGAATTGTTGACAACTTTTTTCCTTGTAGTATTCATGTTTCTCATTATATATGGGAGGACTATACTTTTTATACTTTTCAAGAAAAAATCTGAAGAAAAATGTATATTGTCTTGGCAGAAAATTACCAGTGCATTTTCTGTTAAATTTACAGACATTTCCTTTAACCCTAATACACACAATGCAATGTGTAACTCAAAACACCCATAAAACTTAATACAGATAATTAATACATTTAATTTGCCCACTATTAATGTCTGATGCAGAATATGCATGACAGGAGAATAGTTCATTACGATAAGAAAAATTTCAAAAATGACATTTAAACCGCAGTGTCATTTTTTTATTTATTATTTGTGGTATTTAATAGTGTTCTGTGGTGGAAATTACATTTAACATTTTTTTTAATAAAGTGGCAAAATCAAATTACAGCTTGCTTGGAAATTAAATACATCACTCACATTTTATCTCAAGCATGGTGCTCACTGACACTTCTGTGTCTCAAAGATAACCAAATAATGGCACAATTGAGGGTCTTGTTGGAAATTAGTTTTATGAACTGAAAAAAAAATCGCAAAATAAATAGTCACTTTTTGTTTAGATGTTCATAGTTCATCATAGAAATATTGCCATCATTTTTTCATTTGTGATAGATTTTCAGTTTTTAAGATTGAACGTCTTGGTCTAGGATGAAAAATTATAAAATCAATATAATAAAATCTGTACATAAAAGATATTTGAAGAGTAGCAAATAATTTCAAGTAGTTTTCAAGACAGTTGTAATGTGACCTTTTTATGAAGCTATAAGAAAAATGCAATCTGTTTTATTAAAATCAACCCATAGTCACCATAGTCGAATTGACTGGCTATTTTGTCTTTAAGAGAAAACAATGAAACGTGATACATAAATCTAAACATGAAAGAGTGAGATGTAAAAGGTTTCAAGAACAGCACAGTCAAGAACTCAAAGCCAGTGTGAGTGAGAACAGGAGAGGTCTTGCTCATATATGCTTGTGTTTGTGTGTTTAGCTGGAGCACTTAAGAGAGAAAAACTAGTTAAAATCAGGTCATTTTCAGAAAGCACAGTTGCAAGTGTGTGAAACGAAAAAGGAGGAGACACAATGCTGTTGAAAGTGCTGAGAGTGAGAGGGGGAATGCGGGAGGGAAACGGCACCGTAGCCTTGCCACATGGCTGGTCTGTGGGGTTAGCAGGGGGCAGCGCTGTCAACAGTCTCCACAGTGGGGAAGTTCCGGTGGAGGCAGGACTCAGCCATGGCACTGCTCATGGTACCATATGGTGCCACTCAGAGGATGGCAACCCCCATCCTCAGCCTCAGTGCCTGACTGAGTAGAAATAATGGCAAACTGTACTAGAGCCCGTCCTGAAGAGCCAGAGCCAACAGACACATTGAGGCCGGACCTTGAGCATCCATGGCGTTGTCTGGATAATTGTCAAAACCGGATATTTAAGCAGTATGAGACAGAGTGGTAGCAAACTGTGAGGAGGAAGTCAGTGCTATAAAATAATTTGAAGAAATTATGACTTTTAGCTTAAAAAAGCTTTTTTTTTTTTTTATACAAAATTATACATTTTGTTAAAAACTTTGTTGAAAATGTGTGCATTCTAGTTTAACCAACAAGGCAATCAATAGGATGAATGATTAAAAAAAAAAAAAATTTGTTTACTGTCCCTCACTGGCAAATGTTCCTTGAATTGGGATGCACATAATATAAATAGCAGTTTGGTTTTCTGATTATTTTTAATTTATTGTTATCTGTTGATATACTGTATATTGGATTAATTGTACATGGGTCAAAGACGTTAAGATGTCCGCATCAAAAGAAATTTACAAAAGTGATTTTATGTTCATAGAAAGCACATTAAATATAAGTAAAGTGTCTACTTTTAAGGTTTCAAATAAGTTTTTGGAGAATAAAATGTAAAAATTTGGTTTAAATAATGTTACATTGTCATTCGGTGTAACACAATATTTATGTAAAAATTCAAGCAACATGCTTATTCTGACGTGTACATATTAAAATATATAAAAGAATAAGGGAGCATATTACATTTTATTGTGTTTTAAATAAGTAAAAAACCTTACTGACCAATGGGCAAAACCTAGGATTGTGTCAAATTTAAAAATTGTAAAATTACAACTACACTGAACAAAATTATAAACGCAACACTTTTGTTTTTGCCCCCATTTGTCATGAGCTGAATTCAAAGATCTAAGACTTTTTCTATGTACACAAAAGGCCTATTTCTCTCAAATATTGTTCACAAATCTGTCTAAATCTGTGTTAGTGAGCACTTCTCCTTTGCCGAGATAATCCATCCACCTCAGAGGTGAGGCATATCAGGATGCTGATTAGACAGCGTGATTATTGCACAGGTGTGCCTTAGGCTGGCCACAATAAAAGGCCACTTTAAAATGTGCAGTTTTACTGTATTGGGGGGTCCGGGGGGTCCGAAAACCAGTCAGTATCTGGTGTGACCACCATTTGCCTCACGCAGTGCAACACATCTCCTTCGCATAGAGTTGATCAGGTTGTTGATTGTGGCCTGTGGAATGTTGGTCCACT
>NW_015536468.1:567459-571509 GCF_001515605.1 Sinocyclocheilus anshuiensis | reverse complement strand
TGCAGTCAGGTCGAGACCCCGATGAGGACGACGAGCATTCAGATGAGCTTCCCTGAGACGGTTTCTGCCAGTTTGTGCAGAAATTCTTTGGTTATTCAAACCGATTGTTGCAGCAGCTGTCCGGGTGGCTGGTCTCAGACGATGTTGGAGGTGAAGATGCTGGATGTGGAGGTGCTGGGCTGGTGTGGTTACACGTGGTCTGTGGTTGTGAGGCCGGTTGGATGTACTGCCAAATTCTGAAACGCCTTTGGAGACGGCTTATGGTAGAGAAATGAACATTCAATTCACGGGCAACAGCTCTGGTGGACATTCCTGCAGTCAGCATGCCAATTGCACGCTCCCTCAAAACTTGCAAAATCTGTGGCATTGTGCTTGTGATAAAACTGCACATTTTAGAGTGGCCTTTTATTGTGGCCAGCCTAAGGCACACCTGTGCAATAATCATGCTGTCTAATCAGCATCTTGATATGCCACACCTGTGAGGTGGATAGATTATCTCGGCAAAGGAGAAGTGCTCACTAACACAGATTTAGACAGATTTGTGAACAATATTTGAGAGAAATAGGCCTTTTGTGTTCATAGAAAAAGTCTTAGATCTTTGAGTTCAGCTCATGAAAAATGGGGGCAAAAACAAAAGTGTTGCGTTTATAATTTTGTTCAGTGTAATTAGTATTTGGGGTGAAAGTAATTAGTCTTTTAATATGTCATAAATTGATTTTTGTTGTAAATATGCCTGACAAGATTGTTACACTGAATGACATTTTAGTGGGTGTCTTCTGTAAATCAGGGAAAAATGTATGATATGTATTTTTTGCTCGGAAAAACAAAAACAAAATTGAAGTTAAATTAAACAGAAAACTTTTTTTTTGGGGGGGGAAAAACAACAACAATTTAAAGCAGTATTACACTTATTGTTTTTATGCTTAAACCCTTTTTTGTCTTTGACCTACATGCTTATTTCCCTTTATTTTTTACATTTAGATTACCTTTGTCATTGTGTAATGCTTATTTAAAGTCAATCTTTAAAAACACTAATAATTTAATAGTGCCGTGAAAAGTAATCAGTAAATCTTTAAATGAATATCCATTTTTCATATTGTACAAAATATAAAGTTTTGATGCCTAACAAAATGTTATAGAATTTTTATACTGGGCATTTATCGATTATCAGCCATATAAAGAAGGATTACTGCATTATTGTATCACCTAGAATTTCAGTATTATTGCATCTGTAAACATGACAAAACCTTCTTATAAATTATTGACATTTAAGAAATGGACTAACATTTGTTTTATTCTACTCTCTCAATGGATTTTTCCCTTTTTAAACCCTCACGGGGCCCAACAGAAGCATTGTTTTTCTGTGTGGTAATAAGCACAACAAAATCAAAAGCCCAAATAATTCAGTTTATTTGAACCCCATTTATTTTAAGGTGTCTGTTTGCAGAAATCAGTCATGCATGGAGCTGCTACTATCTGGAAGGGGGGCTTAATTTCTAAATTGGAAGGGAGTGATTTTCTCACTATGTTCCTCCTGATGCTTTCACATGGTGTACTTTGATGGATTTCCGCTCACTTTCAAACATTGATCTCCATGTGATGGGATAAATCATTCCAGTTTGGCCTTAGTGACTTTGGTCCCCTTGTGAGAAGTGGAAGTCACCCTTTGCTAGATTTATAAGTGAAAGCCTTTTAAAAAATGCAGTTAAACAGCTGTTTAATGCAAAATATGAGCAGCTGCCATATCGTAAGAGGCCTTTAAATTCATGGAACCAATAGAGTGAAAGTGCTGCGTTCATTTAAGAGGCTAAATTTAGCCCATTTTTATCAAGAGTAATGAGACTATTTCTTTCTTATAGGTACTTAAGGTATGTGAGTTTGCCTGGCAGCATAAGTGCTGCCCTGTTTGTTATTCAAGAAAATGTTAAGAGGAGGAATACTGTTTTTCCACTTTGGGGTTATAGAGTTACAGTGTAACTATCCGTTCTCAAAATATTAGAAGTACACTATACAGGAGTATAGTGCATGTGCTCCTACATGTTGCTATTTTGCACTGTTTATTGATAGGCAAACAGTAATGTAATAAAATATAGATTTTTAAAATAGCTTTTATAAACATTTTTATAAGTATAACATTTTATATTTTTTATTAATTCTTAATATATATTCTGTGTTTTATTTTGTGTTCATACAGTATATATATGTATATATATATATATATATATGTATATGTGTATATATGTATATATAATAAATGGAAGTTATATTAATAAGATATAAAAGATATTAATCTCCAGACATGTTTAGTGTTATGATGCTCTGGTTATCCAGCAGAACTCATTTAAGGCAAGGCATTAATTAACAAACAAATGTTAAATGTTTTTTTTTTTTGTCTGTAAAAAATAGATTACAATGTAGAAGAAATGGCAGTATGTTTTTCACATTGTATTGTTGTAAAATAACATTTTAAAAAATCTATAAAAAAAAAATTCATACTTTTTTTATAAATTCAAACAAGATGTTTATAATTTCACTGAAGATTTCTTATTAAAGGTAATACAGTTTCCACAAAAATATTAAGTAGGACAACTGTTTTCAATAATGGCTGCTAAAAATTCAGCTTTTCCAAAAATGTCTTTACAATTCTATTTTTTCACATTTTAATATAGAAAACTGTTATTTTAATAATAAAAAATAATTGAATAATAGTTTTAATAATATTTACAATATTACTATTTTTTTCCTTCCAAATTTCATATTTCAAATAAATGCAGCCTTGGTGAGTATAAGAGACTTCTTTCAAAAACATAAAAAAATGTTTACCTATCCCAAAGTTTTGAACAGTAGTGTATATATACAGTGGTGGCCGAAATTATTAGAACACTAGTATTTTCACCAGCTAAAAAATGTCTTTAAGTCAGTTATTTCTAGGGGTGCGCCGATCTGATATTCAGGATCGGTATCGCTCCGATACTGGCATTTTCTGCTGGATAGGGGTATTGGTCAGACGAGACCGATCCAAATCCGATATAGTGCGTATACTATTCTGTGTTTTTGTTAAGCCCCACGAAAGGCACAAAAACATTATAAAGCACCATAAAGTTTCCGTGCACTATATTTCAAGTGTTCTGAGACCGTTCCATAGTATAATGTGAGGTACAGATGAGTATTTATGTCATTAAATTCAAGTTCACGTAAACCCTTCTCTCCGCTGTGGCTGTCAGTCATCCTCCATTCAGCATTCAAGCTGCGCGTCGCGTTCAGTTACGACAGTCAAGACGACGAAACTCTCTCAAGGATGATACAATGTTCCTATTATTATACTTGATCTGTAGATAAACATCAGCGGTTTTGCATAAAATGCCTTTATCTTGCTGGAGTTTATAGCTAATTCTAAATCATGTTACTATCTACCGGGTGTCTGTTAGAGATCACAACACTGGCGTACAGAGCACTATGAATTGTTCTTCACGCGCACAGTAACTGAAATTTAAAACTGTTAAAAGAAAAGTCTTTTTATATATAATTATATTTACTTGTTTTTCATGAATGTATATTACAATACAAAGAGCAATGTGTAACATTTTACCAGCTTACACCTATTTACTTTTATTTTTTCCCCACTAAATTTTTTTTTCTCTAAATGTTTAGATTTTATAAAATCATTGTGAACTCATTTTTTGTAGAGTAACTTTTGCTGCTGAATTAACCACTAACCTAGTTTATAATAGTATTTTTCTCATAGATTATGATTATATATTTTTTTATTTGTTATTTTTCTTTATAATGAAGTTGTCTATATTTAGTAGATTGTGTGTAATACACAAAAGAGTGATGATCAGGTCAACACACACTGAGGTATAGAAATTAAATAAAAAAAACTGTGCTGGTATCGTATCGGTAATGGTATTGTCCGATACTCAGAACTTTTGGTATCAGATCGGGATCAGTTCTGAAAAAATGGTATCCTGCCACCCCTAGTTATTTCTATCTTTTGCTGTAGTGT
This sequence comes from Sinocyclocheilus anshuiensis, assembly GCF_001515605.1. Lineage (NCBI taxonomy): Eukaryota > Metazoa > Chordata > Actinopteri > Cypriniformes > Cyprinidae > Sinocyclocheilus > Sinocyclocheilus anshuiensis. Next base: position 567,503 of record NW_015536468.1, on the reverse strand, counting down.
GTCAGTAGGAAATATCAGTTTACATTTCCAAACATTCATTTTGC